>NW_024100248.1:0-268887 GCF_016545835.1 Crotalus tigris
AAAGTCTAGCTTGTTGACCACATGGCCTGCTAACCATTATTACACAGCTTTCAGTAACTCAATTCTCAGATTTTAACTCAATACATTACACTCCCGTCATTTCCACTTACAGAACCTTTTTTGTTTGTGCAAAGACATTATAATTGTTCCAAAGGCAAAAATGGCATATACTTGAGCATGGCATTACACTATTCCAGTAGTAAGAAATTACATAAGTATTCAAGTTGGCAAGAAAATACATAAGCATTCAAGTTTGCAACGACAGAAATCTTATATAGTCATTTAAGTATTTTGGTGGCCCCTTTGCCCGCTCCGATCATCTCAGAGCTGCTGTTAGCTCCCGGTCTACAAGTTTGCCTGCCAGGCTTGGCAGACCGGAGCTGGGTGCTTCATTCATCATGGGTAGAGCTGATTCTTGGAGGCTGGTCTGACCTGGTCCATCTCTCTATGGCTGGTCTGTTCCAGTAGACCTGAGCCAAAGTTCCATGGTGGAGTAGAGCCCACTGGACTGACATGTGGAGACAATTGTCAGCATTGTTCCAAGACCAAAGTGCCAGAGTTCAGAGCGGTCTCACTGTTTGCAAACTCCCCATTTGGCAATCGAAAAGTCTCGCCCTCGCTTGGGGACTCGGATGCATGATCGCAATCGTGTTCCCCCTCCCCCAACACAGACACACGACCATCTTCCAGGACCACTTTGTATGAGAGCAGCCCTGACACCTTGCCAACCACAGCTACCACCCGCAGTGCCCCTTGCCCATAGTTTCGCGCCCACAATGGGTCACCAATTTGCAAGTGCCTGGGAGCCTTTAGTTGCTGTGCTTGCGAAGCAACCCTATCTGGATGTAAGCAATCCAACTTTGTGATCAATCACCGCCCCCATCTTAATTCAGCTGAGCTTCTGCCTATAGAAATGCAGGGCGTTGTGTGTTGGCAGAGTAAGAAATCTGCCAGCTTATGGTGCCAGTTGCCAGTTGCAATTCTCTTCAAGGATTCCTTGGTCGTTCTGACCATGCGCTCCGCTTGGCTGTTAGAGGCTGGGTGAAAAGGAGCCAAAGTGGCATGCCTAATCATATTAGCTCTTCAAAATGACTGGAATTCTGCAGAAATAAATTGAGCCCATGTCTGAAACTATGACATCAGGGAGCCTATGCATTGCAAAGATGCTGCGCAGAACCTGGATGGTCCTAGCAGAAGTCATAGTGGATACTGGAGCGACCTCTAACCACTTGGAGTGGCTGTCCTGTCAGAATCCAATTATATTTCATCTTTAATCATCAATTATAGAAAACCCCAATTCTTCCTTCTCTGGATTCTGCCATAAGAGGGAGAGAAGGGGGAGAACAAAGGGGCTTTATGGCCCTCACTTCCTTCAGTATACTCCTAAGAAGTTGAATGTGTTTGTTGCAACTTCAAAGGAAGACTTTGTGTCAGAATCCAATTATATTTCATCTTTAATTATCAAACATAGAAACTCCCAATTCTGCCTTCTCTGGATTCTGCCATAAGAGGGAGAAAAGGGGGAGAGCAAAGGGGCTTTATGGCCCTCACTTCATTCAGCACACTTCAAAGGACTGAATGTGTGTTTATTGTGGCCTCTAAGCTTTAACATATCAAAGAAGAGTAATTGCCTTTCATGTAGTTATCTGAAGTCTCCATCCAGACGGAAGAAGAAAGGGGATGGATTTGTGATACTTGAAACTATCACTGGAAGGGGGGTTGATTGGGTGGGACTACTGGGGAACCCCTTAAAACCTTGAATGGGAGAGCTTGAACCCCAAGTCCTGTCTAGCATGCCTGCAACCATTTTTCTTAATAAAGGATTCCTGTTGGAAGAATTATTCCAAGAGTTCTGTCTTCTTAAGATGCAAAGGGGGGTGGGTCCTTACATTAGACAGGACTTGCAAAATTAATCCACCTGGAAGGGGGTATTTTTATTTTTGATCGTTTATTTTAGTTCTATATATTTATAGTAATATTATTTTTTCCATAGATTTTATTCGTATATTTTTATTTATTTAGCTTTAGACCCTTGCCGGGGGATTTTGCAAAAATTGACCATGTCAGACAACGACGCAAGAGAGGGAGAAAACTCCCTGGAAGGAGAGCCGCTGACCCAGTTGGAACCTTGCCAGATGTTGGGATCCGAGAGGCCAGATTTCTCAGAAGAAGAAGTGGTGGAGACACAGGACCACACGCCTCGCTGGTCGATGGGCGTTGGAAAGAAAAGCGAGTGGGGAAAGGAATCAAGAAAAGTGACCCTGAGACGGGGAACCAAGCAACCAGAATGGAAGCAGGAGATGGAGAAATCCCTGCACGCAAGTGAAGAGGGAGGAAGCTGTATGCCGTACTCAGACTGGGGGGGGAAAAATCTAGAGAGAGCTATTGACCTGATGAAGAGACTTCAGCTCCCTAGGAGGAGGAGATTTCCTGAGCCTACGACGGCCCCAGTTCCTTGACCCAGTCGTACTGAGCCCAAAGGGATGAGACCCACGAGGGGGACGTGGAAACCTGCAACCCGAGGGACATTTACTGATCCAGGAGCTCCCACCCCCTTAACGGAAACAAGATGGAAATCTGGACGGAAGACACTACCACCCACAATGGAGGCACCGATCCATTCCAAGAGACTCCACCGTTGGAGGTGAAATTCAAAGGGGAGCCAACACGCTTGGGGTTTTTCCTAACCCAAGTCCTCAGCTACATGGAGGAATATGGGCAGGAAATCCCCAGCGACAAAGCCCGCATCCGGATCGTGCAATCTGCCCTGGATGGACCAGCTGCAGATTGGGTGGTGAACCTGCATGACTCCAATGCCCCAGAAATCAGTAACTTCAACCGTTTCATGTCCTCGTTGAGAAGACGATTTGAAGACCCCCTGGCTGATCGCAAAGCCCGTGAAAGAATAACAACGATGAGGCAGGGCAAACGCCCAGTGGCTGAGTATACACAAGAATCCGAGCCATTGCCAGCAAACTGAATTGGCCAGAAGACATCCTCCTTGGCGTTCAAAGACGGAACTAAAACTATGATCTATATGATGCTTGCTGACGAGGAGACCCACATCGACTTGAGGAATGGAGTACATCTTGCAGAGGAAGCAGAGATCGACATTATTGAAGAGGATCGCGAGGAAAAACAATGGAGCCGCCCCCCGCCTGAGCTGACACACCAACGTGAAATCATCGGATACAGCCAAGAAGCAGATGGGGTGTTTCAAGTGCGGAAGAGAAGGGCATCGAGCTTTAGAATGCCGCTCAAAGGCCCCCCAGCACAACCCAGACAGATCCCCAATCAACAAACCCGGAAAGTATTCAGCTAAGCCAAAAGAAACGGCCATGAGAATGATGGAAATTGCAGAAACCCCCACCTCTGCTCAACAAGGGGAAAGGACTCCAGCCTACACCACAGGGCCGGTGGATGCCTCAGATGACAGCTCGGAGGGCGAACCCCTGGTAAGTGGATGCATCACACCCATCTTCAAAAAAGTGACTATATTAATCCCCCCCATGCCCGAAGCTGTGAAGGTGAAAGCCTTAATAGACTCTGGCTGCACCCGCTGCCTCATTAGCCCAACAGTAGTGGGGAACTCTGGGCATCCCATCAGGAGGACGGAACAACCAATCTCATTTGGCCAGCTAGATGGACCATAAGCAGGGGGGGGTGCCAGCTACCCTAGCCACTCTGCCAATACACCTCTCCTGGGCAACATGAAGAGGACTTAACGGTTTGTTGGTGACCCCAGGTATGAATGCAATGATTCTAGGGATGGAATGGTTGAAAAAAATGAACCCCTGGGTAAATTGGAGGACGACAGAAATCAAATTCCCGAAGGGGGACCCTATGGACTTAAAACCCCAAGAGAGGCTACCAGAATCAAGAATAGAAAAAGCATCCATAGGAGAGGAAAAAAGATTAACAGAAATACCAGAGGAATATAGGGACCTTGCTGAAGTCTTCAGTGAGGAGAGGGCGAATGAACTTCCCCCCACCGACCCACAGACTGTACCATTGAATTCAAGCCTGGGGCAAAACTCCCGAAACCCAGATTATACTCCATGAGCCCAAAGGAGAAGGAGGAAATGGAAAGATTTATTAAAAAAAAACCTGGAGAGAGGTTTCATTGAACCAGCTAAGCCTAAAGTGGCTGCCCCGGTCCTTTTTAGAGAGAAGAAGGATGGCTCTTTACGTTTATGCGTGGATTATAGGGCCCTGAACACAATCAGTGAAAGCAACCTATACCCGCTGCCCCTCATGAAAGACATGCTGTCACAACCTATCGAAAGGGAAAATTTTTTCTAAACTAGACTTAAGGGAAGCTTACTATCGCGTGAGAATCAAGGAAGGGGACGAATGGAAGACTGCATTTAACTGCCCCATGGGGTGCTATCAATTCAAAGTCTTGCCATTTGGATTACAAGGGGGCCCTGCAGTCTTTATGCAACTAATCAATGACGTTCTAAGGGAGCACCTGTTTAAGGGGGTCCTTGTTTACTTGGACGACATTCTTATCTTTACCGAAACAAAAGAAGAACACGTCAAACTTGTCAGAGCGGTTTTAAAGAAGCTGCGAGCCGCTCACCTATATGCCAAACTCTCAAAATGCGAATTCCACCAGGAAAGGATAGACTACCTAGGCTATCGCATATCCCCACAGGGCATTGAAATGGACCCAGAGAAGGTCAGAGCAGTATTAGAATGGGCACCACCCCGCACAAGAAAGCAACTACAAAGTTTCCTGGGCTTTGCAAATTTTTACCGCCAATTCATCCCCTCATTTGCACAGATAGCCTTGCCCCTCACCAACTTACTAAAAACGAAGGGAACATCCTCAGTAAAACCTAGCCAGCCACTAACATGGACAATGGAGTGCCAAGCAGCGTTTGAGAGACTAAAGAGACTTTTTTCTGCCGAACCAGTACTAAGGCACCCAGACATGGACAAGCCCTTCATAATACAGGCAGATGCAAGTGATGTGGCAGTGGGGGCTGTGCTATTACAAGAAAATGATGATGCAGTATTGCAACCCTGTGCATATACATCTAAGAAACTCACGGAAACAGAACAGCGCTGGCCCGTATGGGAGAAGGAGCTTATGGGATACGTTGGGCATTACTCACGTGGCGACAGTTCCTGGAAGGCAACAAAATCCCCTTCCAGGTATGGACTGATCACAAAAATTTAGAAGCCCTGAAAACTTCCAGGAAACTCAATCCCAAACAAGCCCGCTGGTCCCAGCATTTTCACCAATTCCAATTTAAGCTCAAACATTTACCAGGAAGAAAGAACTTCCTGGCAGATGCACTATCTCGCATGCCCCAATATAACAGCGCACGAACCACAGACTCTAGACCAATAATGGCAGAATCACAACTGGCAGCGCCAGTAACCACAAGAACCCAAGCCAAAATAAAACCACAACTGGACAGCCAAACTGGGATTGAATTCAGAAAAAGTTTGGAAACAGATGATTGGTTCCAGAAAAACAAACATGTGTGCACAATGAGAGACGGATTGCCTTGGGTAGGGGAAAAGTTATATATACCAACAACTCAAAGACTAACTTTCATGCAACTTTGCCATGACACAAAATCAGCAGGGCATTTTGGATTTGTAAAAACTTTACACTTAATTAAACGGCAATTTTGGTGGCCATCAATAAAAAAGGACATAGAAAGTTATGTTGCCAGCTGCCCAACCTGTGCATCAGCAAAGAGGTTGCAAGGGAAATCGCCAGGGCTGTTACAACCAGTGGCAAGTCCCTCAGCCCCCTGGAGGGAAATAGCCATGGATTTTATAGTGGAATTGCCTGAAAGCAATGGGAATACTGTTATCTGGACAGTCACGGACCTATTTTCCAAACAGGTGCACTTTATCCCTTGCCAAAAAATTCCCACTGCAAAGGCCTTAGCAAAACTTTTTATCCAGCACATTTACAGATTGCACGGGGCACCCCAACGCATCATCTCTGATAGGGGAGTGCAATTTACGTCTACATTTTGGAAGGAATTTTTATCCCTCTTAGGGACCACTCAGGGACTGACATCTAGCCATCACCCTCAGACAGATGGACAAGCGGAACGCTGCCAGTCGGTACTTGAGCAATATTTGAGATGTTTTTTAAATTTCCAACAGAGTGATTGGACGGACTTACTTCCTTTTGCAGAAGTTGCCTACAATAATGCAGTCCACTCCAGCACAGGCTACACTCCTTTTCAAATAGCCAACGGCCAAAGTTTCAACCCTATGCCAGAGTTAACCCCAAAAGAACCAACGATCCCTTCACTGAAAGAATGGATGGAAAGCCTACAAAACACCTGGCCAATAGTCAGAAAATCACTAGATGAAGCTAGGCGGGCATACAAAGCACAAGCCGATAAAAAAAGGGTTGAGCCTACACCATTCATTATAGGAGAAATGGTGTACTTATCTACAAAATACCTAAAGTCCCTACAGCCCTGTAAAAAACTTGGACCAAAATATATAGGACCTTTTCCAATTAAAAGGATCATAAATCCAGTAACAGTAGAATTAGAATTACCCAAAAACCTCAGGCAAATACACCCAATTTTTCATTGCAGCTTGCTGAAAAGAGAGCATCAGTCACCTCTACGGCCAAAAATCCCCCCCCCACCACCTCCAATCATGGTGGAGGGGGAACAACACTTCGAAATAAAAGAGATCCTTGACTCTAGGAGATATCGTGGAACAACTCAGTACCTAGTTGCCTGGAAACACCTCCCTGCCTCACAAAATGAGTGGGTCCATAAACGTCACGTCAGAGCCCCGAAGCTATTGAAGAAGTTTCACACAGAGTATCCTAACAAGCCTAACTAAATTTTTTACTTGTGTTTTCTTTCAGGTGGATCTCTCTTATTGTTAAGAGGGGCCGGATGTCAGAATCCAATTATATTTCATCTTTAATTATCAAACATAGAAACTCCCAATTCTGCCTTCTCTGGATTCTGCCATAAGAGGGAGAAAAGGGGGAGAGCAAAGGGGCTTTATGGCCCTCACTTCCTTCAGCACACTTCAAAGGACTGAATGTGTGTTTATTGTGGCCTCTAAGCTTTAACATATCAAAGAAGAGTAATTGCCTTTCATGTAGTTATCTGAAGTCTCCATCCAGACGGAAGAAGAAAGGGGATGGAATTGTGATACTTGAAACTATCACTGGAAGGGGGGTTGATTGGGTGGGACTACTGGGGAACCCCTTAAAACCTTGAATGGGAGAGCTTGAACCCCAAGTCCTGTCTAGCATGCCTGCAACCATTTTCTCTTAATAAAGGATTCCTGTTGGAAGAACTATTCCAAGAGTTCTGTCTTCTTAAGATGCAAAGTGGGGTGGGTCCTTACACTTTGAATATAACTAGCATCAAAGAACTTTACCATGACAAAGAGAACTAATTACCTTCCATGTAGTTATCTGAAGTCTCCATACAGATGGAAGAAAGGAGCAAGGGGTGGAACTGTGATGCCTGAAACTATCACTGGAAGGGGGGTGATTGGGTGGGACTGCTGGGGAACCCCTTAAAACCTTGAATGGGAGAGCTTGGACCCCAAGTCCTGTCTAGCATGCCTGCAACCACTTCTCTTAATAAAGGATTCCTGTTGGAAGAATTATTCCAAGAGTTCTGTCTTCTTAAGATGCAAAGTGGGGTGGGTCCTTACATTAGACAGGACTTGCAAAATTAATCCACCTGGAAGGGAGACCCTTGCCGGGGGATTTTGCAAAAATTTACCATGTCAGACAATGGAGCAAGAGAGGGGGAAAACTCCCTGGAAAGAGAGCCGCTGACTCAGTTGGAACCTTGCCAGATGTTGGGATCCGAGAGGTCAGATTCCTCGGGAGAAGAAGTGGTGGAGACATGTGACCACAAGCCTCGCTGGTCAATGGGCATTGGAAAGAAAAGTGAGTGGGGAAAGGAATCAAGAAAGGTGACCTTGAGACGGGGGACCAAGCAACCAGAATGGAAGCAGGAGATGGAGAAATCCCTGCACGCAAGTGAAGAGGACATAACGTTTGTGGTGACCCCAGGTATGGAATGCCCAATGATTCTAGGGATGGAATGGTTGAAAAAATGGAACCCCTGGGTAAATTGGAGGATGACAGAAATCAAATTCCCGAAGGGGGACCCTATGGACTTAAAACCCCAAGGGAGGCTACCAGAATCAAGAAGTGAAAAAGCATCCATAGGAGAGGAAAAAAGATTAACAGAAATACCAGAGGAATATAAGGACCTTGCTGAAGTCTTCAGTGAGGAGAGGGCGAATGAGCTTCCCCCCCACCGACCCACAGACTGTACCATTGAATTCAAGCCTGGGGCAAAACTCCCGAAGCCCAGATTATACTCCATGAGCCCAAAGGAGAAGGAGGAAATGGAAAGATTTATTAAAAAAAACCTAGAGAGGTTTCATTGAGCCAGCCAAGCCTAAAGTGGCTGCCCCGGTCCTTTTTAGAGAGAAGAAGGATGGCTCTTTACGTTTATGCGTGGATTATAGGGCCCTGAATACAATCAGTGAAAGCAACCTATACCCGCTGCCCCTCATGAAAGACATGCTGTCACACCTATCGAAAGGGAAATTTTTTTCTAAACTAGACCTAAGGGAAGCTTACTATCGCGTGAGAATTAAGGAAGGGGACGAATGGAAGACTGCATTTAACTGCCCCATGGGGTGCTATCAATTCAAAGTCTTGCTATTTGGATTACAAGGGGGCCCTGCAGTCTTTATGCAATTAATCAATGACGTTCTAAGGGAGCACCTGTTTAAGGGGGTCCTTGTTTACTTGGACGACATTCTTATCTTTACTGAAACAAAAGAAGAACACGTCAAACTTGTCAGAGCGGTTTTAAAGAAGCTGCGAGCCGCTCACCTATATGCCAAACTCTCAAAATGCGAATTCCACCAGGAAAGGATAGACTACCTAGGCTATCGCATATCCCCACAGGGCATTGAAATGGACCCAGAGAAGGTCAAAGCAGTATTAGATTGGGCGCCACCCCGCACAAGAAAGCAACTACAAAGTTTCCTGGGCTTTGCAAACTTTTACCGCCAATTCATCCCCTCATTTGCCCAGATAGCCTTGCCCCTCACTAACTTACTAAAAACGAAGGGAGCATCCTCAGTAAAACCTAGCCAGCCACTAACATGGACAATGGAGTGCCAAGCAGCGTTTGAGAGACTAAAGAGACTTTTTTCTGCCGAACCAGTACTAAGGCACCCAGATATGGACAAGCCCTTCATAATACAGGCAGATGCAAGTGATGTGGCAGTGGGGGCTGTGCTATTACAAGAAAATAATGATGCAGTATTGCAACCCTGTGCATATACATCCAAGAAACTCACGGAAACAGAACAGCGCTGGCCCGTATGGGAGAAGGAGGCTTATGGGATACGCTGGGCATTATTCACGTGGTGACAGTTCCTGGAAGGCAACAAAATCCCCTTCCAGGTGTGGACCGATCACAAAAATTTAGAAGCCCTGAAAACGTCCAGGAAACTCAATCCCAAACAAGCCCGCTGGTCTCAGCATTTTCACCAGTTCCAGTTTAAACTCAAACATTTACCAGGGAGAAAGAACTTCCTGGCAGATGCTCTATCTCGCATGCCTCAATATAACAGCGCACGAACCACAGACTCTAGACCAATAATGGCAGAGTCACAACTGGCAGCATCAGTAACCACAAGAACCCAAGCCAAATTAAAACCACAACTGGACAGCCAAACTGGAATTGAATTCAGAAAAAGTTTGGAAACAGATGAATGGTTCCAGAAAAACAAAAATGTGTGCACAATGAGAGATGGGTTGCCTTGGGTAGGGGAAAAGTTATATATACCAACAACCCAAAGAATCACGTTCATGCAGCTTTGCCATGACACAAAATCAGCAGGGCATTTTGGATTTGTAAAAACTTTACACTTAATTAAACGGCAATTTTGGTGGCCATCAATAAAAAAGGACATAGAAAGTTATGTTGCCAGCTGCCCAACCTGTGCATCGCAAAGAGGTTGCAAGGGAAATCGCCAGGGCTATTACAACCAGTGGCAAGTCCCTCAGCCCCCTGGAGGGAAATAGCCATGGATTTTATAGTGGAATTGCCAGAAAGCAATGGGAATACTGTTATCTGGACAGTCACGGACCTATTTTCCAAACAGGTGCACTTTATCCCTTGCCAAAAAATTCCCACTGCAAAGGCCTTAGCAAAACTTTTCATCCAGCACATTTACAGATTGCACGGGGCACCCCAACGCATCATCTCTGATAGGGGAGTGCAATTTACGTCTGCCTTTTGGAAGGAATTTTTATCCCTCTTAGGGACCACTCAGGGACTGACATCTAGCCATCATCCACAAGGGGATGGACAAACGGAACGGTGCCATTCGGTACTTGAGCAATATTTGAGATGTTTTTTAAATTTCCAACAGAGTGATTGGACGGACTTACTTCCTTTTGCAGAAGTTGCCTACAATAATGCAGTCCACTCCAGCACAGGCTACACTCCTTTTCAAATAGCCAACGGTCAAAGTTTCAACCCTATGCCAGATTTAACCCCAAAAGAACCAACGATCCCTTCACTGAAAGAATGGATGGAAAACCTACAAAACACCTGGCCAATAGTCAGAAAATCACTAGATGAAGCTAGGCGGGCATACAAAGCACAAGCCGATAAAAAAAAGGTTGAGCCTACACCATTCATTATAGGAGAAATGGTGTACTTATCTACAAAATACCTAAAGTCCCTACAGCCCTGTAAAAAACTTGGACCAAAATATATAGGACCTTTTCCAATTAAAAGAATCATAAATCCAGTAACAGTAGAATTAGAATTACCCAAAAATCTCAGGCAAATACACCCAATTTTTCATTACAGCTTGCTGAAAAGAGAACATCAGTCACCTCTACGGCCAAAAATCCCCCCCCACCACCTCCAATCATGGTGGAGGGTGAACAACACTTCGAAATAAAGGAAGTCCTTGACTCTAGGAGATATCATGGAGCAACTCAGTACCTAGTTGCCTGGAAACACCTCCCTGCCTCACAAAACGAGTGGGTCCGTAAACATCATGTCACAGCCCCGAAGCTATTGAAGAAGTTTCACACAGAGTATCCCAACAAGCCTAACTAACTTTTATACCTGTTTTGTTTTCTTTCAGGTGGATCTCTCTTATTGTTAAGAGGGGCCGGATGTCAGAATCCAATTATATTTCATCTTTAATCATCAATTATAGAAAACCCCAATTCTTCCTTCTCTGGATTCTGCCATAAGAGGGAGAGAAGGGGGAGAACAAAGGGGCTTTATGGCCCTCACTTCCTTCAGTATACTCCTAAGAAGTTGAATGTGTTTATTGCAACTTCAAAGGAAGACTTTGAATATAACTAGCATCAAAGAACTTTACCATGACAAAGAGAACTAATTACCTTCCATGTAGTTATCTGAAGTCTCCATACAGACGGAAGAAAGGAGCAAGGGGTGGAACTGTGATGCCTGAAACTATCACTGGAAGGGGAGTGATTGGGTGGGACTGCTGGGGAACCCCTTAAAACCTTGAATGGGAGAGCTTGGACCCCAAGTCCTGTCTAGCATGCCTGCAACCACTTCTTCTTAATAAAGGATTCCTGTTGGAAGAATTATTCCAAGAGTTCTGTCTTCTTAAGATGCAAAGTGGGGTGGGTCCTTACATGTCCACTACTATGAGGAAGAGTTGCCCCTGAAAGGGGCCTGCAAAATCAATATGAATTCTCGTCCATGAGGCTTGTGTAGTTTCCCATATGTGGACCGGGGCATGTGGCATTTCTGGCCTTGACTGCTGGCAAATAATGCAGCTGTGGACCTGGGCCTCGATATCTTTATTGAGCCCAGGCCACCAAAGATAGCTACCCATGAGTGCCTTCATCCGGGCTATTCCTGGATGTCCCTCATGCAGAGAATCAAGGATTCTAGCCCTCAGTGAGGTCTGGATTATGACCCGACTGCTCCACAAAATACAACCCTTATGAGCAGATAACTCATTCTTCCTTCTCCAAAAACTCTGAAAGTTAGGCCCCGGACACGTTTCCGGCCATCCTGTGAGCACCCAGTTTAACATGTGTCTCAGCGTGTTGTCTGAAACTGTCTCAGCAGCTACATCCCCTGCATTAAGGGGAGACTCTGGCAAATCCTGGATAGCCAGGATGTGATTAGCTGGAGCAGGGTCTGGCTCTAAGAGCAGTAGGGGCAACCTACTAAGGCCGTCTGCATGGCCTATCTCTTTGCCCGGTTTATGAATCAGACAATAATTATAAGCAAACAGGATTATTGACCACCTCAACATTCTAGGAGAAATAATCTGGGGTGTTTGCTTGTTCGTAGTGAACAATCCCAGAAGTGGCTTGTGCTCTGTGAGGACCATGAAATGGTAGTCGTGGAACTTTCTTATACCCGCCACGAAGGCTAATGCCTCTTATCAATCTGTGCGTAATTGCGTTCTGCTGAAGAGAGGTTCCTAGAATAATAGGCTATGGGAACTTGTATCCCATCAGCCTTAAGATGGCTTAACACAGCTCCGATCCCATATGGAGATGCATCACACGCAATGCTAATTGGCAGCTGCTCATTAAAATGGGTTAACACTGCATTTGATGACAACAGTGATTTAACTGCTGCAAAACTTCGCTCATGGACACTCGTTCACTTCCACTGAGCCTTCTTATCCAAGAGCCAGTGTAATGGCTCTGCCACTGCAGCCTTATGGGGAAGGAAGGTGTGATAAAAATTAAGGAGTCTCAAAAAGGCCTGAAGTTCTCCTTTTCTCTTGGGACTGGGTGCCTGCTGAATTGCTTTGAGCTTTGATTCACCAGGATGAATGCCTTCGGCATCTATACAAAACCGGAGGAACTCTGTGGAAGTAACCCCAATTTTACATTTTTCCTGCTTTAGCTTCAGCCTCGCTTCACAGAAATGCTGCAAGATAGCCCTAAGCATTTCAGTTAGGATTTCGACTGATTTCCCGGCTAAGAGGACATCATCGAAATATGGGCACACAGCTGGAATGTTTTGGAGCGTGTGCTCCATTATGCTCTGAAAAATTCCCAGGGCTACACTAACCCCAAACTGTAACCACCGCACATTGAAAGCTCCTCTGTGGGTTACTATGGTCTGGGCCTCAGCCATGGCGTCGTCCACCAGCAGCTGCTGATAGGCCTGGGCCAAATCTAATTTGGCAAAAATGCGACCTCCCTGTAGAGATGCCAAGATGTGGTTGACCACAGGCACCAGATAGGAATGCTGCTGGAGGGCTTTATTTAGCATGCATTTATAGTCAGCACAAATGCAGACTTCCCTGTTGGCTTTAAGTGGCGTAACTATGGGAATTTCCCATGGACTGCTATCCACCAGCTCTAGAATGCCTTGTAGCAATAGCTTATCCAGCTCTGCATTGATTCTCTGCTTCATGGCAAAAGGCATCCAACAAGCTTTATCCTTATTGGTACTATTGTAGGATCAAACCCAAGGGCAATTGGGGGCCTTAACTCTGAGCTGAAGACATAAGCAAACTCTTTACAAACTGCCAAGAAGCTCGACATCTGCAAACTATTTAATCTGTCACTTGAATTCCCAATGCATCAAACCAATCAAGTCGGATGAGGCTAGTGCAGTTGTCCTTAACTACTATGACTTCCAGGGGACCCTCAAAATTCTTGAACTGCACCCTGAGTGTGGCTTCCCCTTTGACTTTTACATGGGAGTTTTGGAAATCGGTTAGAATGAGGTTCGATGGCCTGAGCTTAACTTGCTTGCTGTTTCAACTACAAATTTGCTGGAGAGTCCTTTGGGAGATTATTGATAAGGCTGATCCCGTGTCCAACTCCACGTCAGAAGGAACCCCTTGCAACTTGACTTTGAGATGCAACTTTTTCTTGAGTGGGCAATGGGCGCCAGTCCTAAGCACGCTTCTTCTAATAGCATAATAGCCCACCCTGTTTTGTCCAGGCACCCCGGTACCTTTCCAAGGCAACTCTTCTGATGGGTGTTCTCTCCTGTGACCCCTACAAACAGTGGCAATGTGGCATTGCTTGCCACATGCCTGGCAGGTTGCCATGCAGAACTGGCATTCCACCCGTTTGTGTCAGCCTCCACACCCGACATATTGTGGAAAGGGAACTGTCCTGTCAATTGGTCGTTGAGGCCTTCTTTTGGGTGGTCGCTGTAACCGATTGATTTCGTGGTCCAATTTGGAGTCTTCGACTCTCTTGGCATCCTCTTGGTGGATGACCTCCATGCAAGGAGAGCTCTTGGAGAGCCGTAGGGTCTTGATGACTCCACCAGCTGCTTCTTCGGCCATGATCTCCCACAACACATCTTGGAATGAGATACTCTCTTTCGCGAATATCTTCTGTTGCAGCTCTCGACTCCTTAACCCACGAACTAAAGGGTCCCTCAGTCTTTCTTCGAGGTTTTTGAATTCGCAAAGTCAGGCCGCTTGATGAAGAGAAGCTATGAAGTCAGCAGCGGACTCGCCAGGACGTTGGTCTCGCCGCTTGAAGGTGTGCCGCCAGGTGATGACCGATAGCTTGGGCTCAAAATGTTCTTTGAGCATCTTCTAAAGCTCTGAATATGCAATGGACTCTAGTAGAGCTGGTGCAACCAAGTTCTCAGCAATGTCAAAGGTTGCCTGACTGCATACACACAGCAGCGTTGCGGCCTTCAGAACATCATCTCAAATTTGGTTAACCCGCGGGTAGTTTTCAACTCTCGCTATATAGGAGCTCCACTTCTCTGGATGAGCCACGTCGAATTCAGAGAGTTTTCCAATCTTCGCCATGGTGAGTTTTTTGCAGGCCTTTCAATGCCTCGTGCTGCGCAGGCTTCAGTGGGATTTCCAGGGCGGATCCTTGGAAGCACTCTCCTCCAACGTTTCCATACTGGTAGGATAGAGTGAGGGGGGGAACACCATTCCAACCAAGCATCTGCTAGGCCTAACCTCCGTAGTGACTCAGCTCTTCGTGTTGAGGCAGCACGATCCCATCCTCATTGTCAATGTTATGTTTTCTGTTCAATACGGCATTGAAGAGGCAGCAGGTGAAAACTACTTTCTTTATTAAAAGTCAAAACAGAAACTAACAACTATTTGCTCCACCCCTACTTATACACTCAGCCTAAAGGCAGCAGCCAATAGGAACACAGTATTATCCTGCTTAAATGCATACTAAGTAGTCTGCAGACAGAAAGTCTGGCTTGTTGGCCATGTGGCCTGCTAACCATTATTACACAGTTTTCAGCAACTCAGTTCTCAGATTTTAACTCAATACATTACAAACCTCTTCTAATTTCTTTCCTGTAGGTGGTTAGTGTAGTGGAATAGATACAAGAGCAAAAAGAATAATTATTCTTGTTTGTTTTTTTTAATTGAAAATTTTTAGGTTTTACAAATTGTTTGTTAAAATTATCTGTCTTGGCTTTCTAGTTAACTGAATAATAACTAAAGAACATCCTTTTATTGATTAATTCTTGTCTATTGGCAATGGTGGCTGAGAATAATGAAAACATTCAAAACATTTGGAATACTAGGTTGTGGAGGGCTGCTTATGCCTGCAAACTGGATTGAGACAGCTATTGGAAGTTTTGCTAACAGGGAGAGTATGATTGAAATCATCATTCATTCAACTGATTTAAATTATACATCAGGAAACACAACAATAATTATTTACCTCACTACCAAAAAAGTTGTACCTATCTTCTTAATTAAAAAAAGACATTTTTTTTTATTTCATAAAAGTTTCTTCCAAGTCAAAATATTGAGTGGCTAGTAATAGTCAGACTTCTTTTTCATCTTATCTTACCATTTGTAATCTGAAAAAGAAACAGATGGAATACCTTGCCCGATAGGGCCTGCAGTATGCCTCCTATATCAGCATGGGTGGGGGAGGAGAATTCCAGTGGGATGAGATGTAGCTTAGACCCATGCCATGAAGGACTTTAAAGGTGATTGTCAATATTTTGAATTGCACTCAGAAGCAAACGAGCAACCAGTGCAGCTCATGGAGCACTGGTGTTACATGAACTATTCTTGGGGCCCTAAGAATTGCCTGCACCAACTAAAACTTCAGAATGCTCTTCAAGGGTAGCCCCATGTAAAGTGTGTTGCTATATCCAATGGTGAGATGACTAGGGCTTAAATGACTAAGTGCAAGGACTCCTGATCTAAGAGAGGCAGTAACTGGTGCTGTTATGTATTAAGCTAATTCACAAGGTCTGTTATAAAAAACGGTCAACTGATTATTCTGTTTGAATTATAGACTGTCTGTCTGTATAACTTTAAGCCTTTGTTTTAGGTGGCGGTCCGTATAAATATGAGTCAAGCATCTGCTAGAGTTGCTTCTGTGAGAACTGAATAAACAGCTGTTATTTCAACTCTGTGTCTTCAATGCCTCACTGTTCCCACTATACAACAGATGCACAACCCATGATTTCCTTTATGGTCACCCATTTACAGTCTTTACAGACCACAAGCCTCTAAGTCTGTTTACTGCAAACAAGCAAACTCCTCAGATCTTGTCTCCAAGAATGCTGATGTGGTCAATCTTTATAGCAGCCTACAATTACAGGCTAGTCCATAAGCCTGGTAAGGAAATGGGTCACACTGACGCACTCAGCAGACTGCCCCTGCCTAATTTAGAACCAGACCCCACAGCTGCTACGTGCATCCTGTCAATTCAAGATTTGCCTGAATCTCCCCTTCACTGGGGATGTGGCTGCTGAGACAGTCTCTGACAAAACTCTCAGTTTTGAACTCAGTGCTGAGGGGGTGGCCAGGAACCAGTCCTGGAACAGAGTTTCAGAGTTTTATTAGAAGACAAGATGAGCTGTCTGCATATAAGGGATGCATTTTAATGGGGAGTAGGGTCATAGTCCCACACACATTAAGTGAGAGAGTCTTAGAATCTCTGGATGAGGGGCATTTTGGTATAGTAAGGATGAAGGCACTCGTGAGAAGCTACCTCTGGTGGCCAGGGTTGGATAAGGATATTGAGGCTCAAGTTAAAGGATGCCAGGTTTGCCAACAGTCCAGACCTGAAATGCCTCAAGCCCCAGTACATCACTGGGAAACTATACAAACTCCCTAGTCTAGGATTCACATAGACTGTGCAGGACCCTTCCAAGGACAGGTGTTCCTCATTGTAGCAGACAGTCACTCAAAGTGGCTTGAGGTAGCACCTGTCCCTTCTATGACTATTGCCAGGACCATCCAGGAACTGTGCAGAATCTTTGCCACACACGGCTTACCCGATGTAATCGTATCAGATAATGGGGCACAATTTACTGCTGCAGAATTTCAGTCATTTCTAAGGTCTAATATGATTAGACATGCCACCTCTGCCCTGTTTCACCCAGCCTCTAATGGTCAAGCAGAAAGGATGGTCAGGATGACCAAAGAAGCACTTAAAAGAATAACAAAGGGCGATTGGCATTACAGGTTGGCAGATTTTTTGCTCTGCCAACACACAACTCTGTGCACATCAATGGGTCATAGCCCAGCGGAGCTGAGATGGGGATGTCAGCTGACCATGAAGCTGGACCATCTCCATCCAGATCAAGTTGCAACAGAGACAGCGCAGCCCAAACCCCAGAGGAATTTGCAAGTCGGAGACCGAGTTTGGGCTAGGAACTACACTCAAGGGGCACTGTGGGTGGTTGCTGTGGTTTGTAAGGTGTCAGGACCACTCTCTTACAGAGTGGTCCTGGAAGACGGGTGCGTTTTGCACTGCCACATCAATCAGCTGCATCGGCAGCAGGCTAACCAAACCCTCACCACTGACCAAGAGGAGAGCCAAGGACTGCTTAACAGCTGCAGCGCATCTGAGCCACTGGTCTCCTGCGCAACTCAAGGAGAAATGCTGGACGACTCAGTCATGATTGAGTCACTACTGACTTAAGAAACAGTGCCCCCAGTCTACCCAGCCAGAAAAGACAAACAGGGACTGGTCTACCCAGCCAGTCAAGGCAAATAGAGACTGGTCTACCTGACCCAAGCTTTCAGAAAGATTCTGGTCTACCCAGTCAACCATGGGTAGATAGGGAACCTCTGATAGAGATGCAGCAATCATTACAATTGTGGAAGCCGCCTACTTATCTTTTTGAACAATCGCCCCCTTGACCCAATGAGGAAATTGTCATCGCTCCCCTCCCCCAACATAACCTCTCAATCACAACATAGGAAATAATTCTTCAATTTATGCAAACACTTTTTTTGTTTTCTTTAAAATTGTCATCAGGACATATGATGCAAATAATTTATTTCAAGTCTTTTTTCCATATCTCAACCATGTGAAAAATTTTGATGCTACCCGTCACTTTATTCCCAAACTTCGTGATACATGTATTTCATTATTACCTTATTTATTCAAGACACTTAAATGTAATGACCACTGAAAACAAAATTCAATTGCAAGAAAGTGAAATGCTCGAAAAGAAAAACAGTAACATGTAATGATTGAATTACAAGTGAAATTTAAGATGCAAAAAGAAATATAAAAAGGGCATAAGAACAAACCGCAATGCTGGAACTAAGAATTTCAAGACGAAAACTCTGAAACTAAATTAAGATTCGAGGAAAGTATATATAGTCACGCACACTGTAAAAAGGATTAAAAATACACAAAGTAAATATAATATCAAACTGGAGTGCACGCTAAAAAAGTACAATACAAACACACACACAAAACAGCATGTGATGTTTCGAAAGAAGCGCTCCCCCCTCCATCACTGCCCATTCTGGCCAATGGCACGCCACTGTATGGGTAGAGCAGGGGTAAACAACCCAAAACACTCAAAGAGCCACATGCTGTTTTGTGTGTGTGTTTGTATTGTACTTTTTTAGCGTGCACTCCAGTTTGATATTATATTTACTTTGTGTATTTTTAATCCTTTTTACAGTGTGCGTGACTATATATACTTTCCTCGAATCTTAATTTAGTTTCAGAGTTTTCGTCTTGAAATTCTTAGTTCCAGTATTGCGATTTGTTCTTATGCCTTTTTATATTTCTTTTTGCATCTTAAATTTCACTTGTAATTCAATCATTACATGTTACTGTTTTTCTTTTCGAGCATTTCACTTCCAATTTTACGCAGGAGAAAACCCGAACAACCAAAGACCTTCATACAAACACCCGCAAAAACCTCAGAAAACACACACACACACACACACACACACACACACACACACACACACACACACACACATATATATATATATATATATATATATATATATATATATATATATATATATCAAAAGATAAAGACGAGCACCAGGAGATAAAACAATTAAATGTTTAATAAATAGATAACCGAGCTTTCGATGGCTGTATTGCTGCCGTCATCGTCAGGGTGTTAAAAGCCAGAGGGTGGGGGAGCTCGTTTATAAGCACAAACGCGCCTGCACACGGCTCATAGACCTCGTTATGGGGCCCGATCGATTAATCCTCCCATCACTCATGTCAGATGTATTTCTGAGTTATAAGTTCCTGCAGCTGATTACTTCTCTGTTGCGCGTGGCTCCTAAGCTGGGAGGCGAGCATTCCATGTTACTTCACACCAGAGTAACCTGTGTAACTGCAGACCAATCCTGCGATGAAATCCGAGATCCGGCTGTCTCCCTCCCCTGTGTCCGACGTATCACTCTCTGGGGGCCTGCTATCCCATCCATACTCCCATCTTCCTCTATAGCCCCCAACCCACCACCCTTCCGTGCATGGGATGCACAGCAGTTTCTTACGATCTTCTTTCCTATCAGTTTGGCATCCGATTCAACTCTCCCCTCAGAGGAAATTCCAACTGCGGTCTTCGCCCGTGCGCCCTCACGTGTCCACTGTGCTACTCGGGAACACGTGATGGGACCCTTAATGGGGCGATTGCAGTCATCATCCACCCCAGAGGTTCCGATCTTCAAACAGGCATCCAGGCCAGGTGCAGCAAGCGGACCATCCGGAACGCAGGCACCAAAGTCGCCGCGAGGAGAGCTGTCCTGTTCTGCCTCAAGAGTGGGGGGGGAGGAGTGCTCCATACCATTTAGGTTAATTTTTAATATATATATACATATACATACATACATACATATATATATATGTAGGTCTTTGGTTGTTCGGGTTTTCTCCCGCGTAAAATTGGAAGTGTGAACATTTTAATAACAGAATAATCAGAGAAGCCATCGAGATAGAAAAACGCCCACACAGCATGAACAAGCGAGATGATACCTCCCGCCTACCAGCCATTTGGAAATCCGCCCTTATTGACAAACGACTCCCTAACACAAAAAATGATACCAGACCCACACTCACAAAAACCACACAGGATGTCACCACCACACATCCATGCAAAAAACAAACCCAAAGGCACACCAATAACAAGGCATGACCACAAACCAGAAGCCAGACCACAGCTGCATCATTAGCCAATTTAAACCCCTCCAATCCACACATGAAGCAAACTGACACCCTCCATGAAGAGGAGGCACGACCACGAACGCGAAGCCAAAAAATAGCAAGGCAGCCCAAAATCTTAAACCCCTCTGCAACTCAGACTAACCTGAGCACAACCAAACAGAACACTCCCCCAGCCAATCAGAGCACAGCCAAGCCCCTAACCATTCAGAACACACCTCCACCCAATCAGAACACAGCCAAGCTCCCACCCAATCAGTTCATACCCCCACTGGCAGTTAAAAGGAAGAAACAGCTAAGACCACACATTGCTGCTCAAAGCACGAAGCTGAAAACACCAGCTGAAGATGACGAATGGGACTTCGTCGAAACGTCGCTATATATATATATATATATATATATATATATATATATATATATATCTTCAGTGTTATCTTCATTTTAGATGTCAAAAGGGTCAGTCTCCCTCTCTCTCTCCCTCCCTCTCTCTCCCTCTTTCTGCCTTTGGTCTGCCAGTCCTCTTCCCCACTCTTTCTCTCTCTCTCTCTCTCTCTCTCTGTGTGTGTGTGTGTGTGTGAGTGTGTGTGTGTGTATGCATACGTGTGTGTGTGTGTATCTATGCGTGTGTGTGTGTGAGAGAGAGAGAGAGAGAGGGAGAGAGCGGCACTTGCACTTCCTCTCTCTCTTTCCTCTCTTTCTCTTTCCTCTCCCTCCCTCCCCCTTCTTTCTCCAGGTGAGGAGAGAGAGATAGAGAACAAAAGGCAGAGGGTGCTGAAGGGGCAGGGAGGGGGGACAGGAGGCAGCAAAAGCCCCCTGTCGCCACTGGAGGCATTCAGCTCTGTTGCCCGCCGGGCCTGCGGGGATGCCCTGGCTCACGGTCATGTTGGCAGGCCATCCCATGTGCCGCTGGTGTCCCTGGGCTCAAGTCAGGGCCATGGGGCATCTGCGGAATGCCCTGCCCATCGGCTACATCACCAAGCCTCCCCTCGTGTCACCAGCATCCCCGGGCTTAAGTCGTGGGGCATCTGCGGAACGCCCCCATCAGCTGCATTGCCAAACCTTCTTCTGCACTGCTGGCATCCTTGGTCAGAACCGGGGCAATGATCTGCCTCCCACCAGGACCAACGCTGGAGCTTCCCTTGCTGCCGTTAGGTCCATCGTGCTGGAGGAGCTGGGGGTCACTCCACACTGCGCAGCACTCCCAGTGATCCACGACCCATCAGCATCATCCAGGGCGTGATGCCCCCGCCAGCTGCCGCCCCAGCCAGGACTGTCACCCAGGGGGCAGCAGGAAGAAGAAGGGGAGGAGGAGGAGGGCAAAGAAGCTGGCACCGGGCCCCAGGAGGAAGCATTCCCGCAGGTCTGGCTGGGGCTCTTCTGCTGCTGGTTGGAAAATGCCTCCCCGCTGCCTTTCTATCCCCCCATCTTCTGCTCACCTCACATTCTTTGCCGACAAAGCAGCCGGGACACCAGCGCTGTCAATGCTGCAAATACTGTATATTCTTGCTTTGACAATATGCAAAACTGTCTGGTATTTACTGGGTTAATACATAGCTTAGAGTGGGGGGGAAGCCCAAGAAAGAAAGAGGAAGTAAGCTTTTGACCTTCACACTAATTGGATAATGTGACTTGTGACTGCAAGATAAGGGAGGGGTTTAGCAAGAAAAGTTTGATGCCAGCAAGAGGAAATCAGATTCTGGCATCAAAACGTCCATGTAATAAAGACTTTAGGAAACATGCCTGAAAGTTCTTTGAAGTGCTTCATTAGTCAGAACCTCTGACATCATGCCAGAATCCAACATTATTTTCAAACGACCTGCAGTCCCAAACTCCATCAGCTGCCTCTATGCTTGAGAGGAGCTGGCAAAGTTTCGGGGAAGATCTCATTATGGAGAAAGAAAGATTGCCTGAGACCAGCCCTGTGGCTGCAACAGTTTCTCCGGGGGGGGGGGAGCGACAGCCAGCAAGCCGGGGGAGAGAGGAATTTGGCAGATTTCCCAGCTGAGAGCGAAGACTTCAAAAGCAGAATGGACAGATAACACAGTTATGGGTGAGTCATTGGAAAGATTTCAAAACTTAGAAATGAAAACCAGAAATCAGTTCCTACAAAGTGAAACCTACAGCCCTTCTATTGCAAATGTTCCTGCCATGGACTCCAGCCCTGAGAGAGAGAATCCCAGTCTGAATCCTCTGCAGCAAGTGGGAAATTGGGTTTCCCAGCAGGTGGCTGATCCATGTCCTCTGAACTTACCACAGCTAATAGAGGCCTTGCAGTGTCTTGGGGTGGTACAGAAGCCAGGAAATCAGCAACTGTGGGGACAACAGCCACAGCAAGGAAGTTGGCCACAGCCCCCAAACGTGCAACCTCTGGGCATAAATCTGCAGCCAGGTTGGGGCCTACAGCAACTGGGGTGGCCACAAGAGCAGTGGGGAGCCCAACAGGAAGCCTGTCAGACCCTGCCTTCGCCGGCCAGAGACCCCAACCCTGAAGAGAGGGTGAGTTCCAGTCTGAGGCATCTGCAGCAATGGGTAGATGGGTTTCCCCAGCAGATGAATAATCAGCAGCAACAGAGGGCATCACCACCCCCTGCAGTCCAACAACAGAGAAGACCACTACAACCCCCACTTGCGCAGCCACCATTGGGAGGCCTACAGCAGCAGGGGGCACCATCCAACCCTGCTGGCCAGCAGCAGAGGGCCCAGCAGCCATGGAACCAGCCCCAGTGGGGGCCACAGCTGCCTGTGTTTGCACCACCCTTCAATGCAACCTTTGATGGGGACCCAGAGAAGCTGATTATTTTCCTCAACCAAGTGCGTTCTCACTTGAAATACTGGGCCTATCTGTACCCGGAACCAGGGGCCATGGTCGATGTCATGGCGTCCAACCTAGAGGGAGAGGCGTCTGAATGGCTGAACAATTTATATAGTGAGCAAGCCCCCGAATTGGAAGATCCCCACCGCTTTCTTTTAAGTCTGAGAGAACGATTTGAGGACCCATCCATTGGTCTCAAAGCAGCAAGACAAATTCACAAAATAAAACAAGCCGGGAGGCCTGCCCTGGAGTATGTGCGAGAATTCTGCAAGATAACAAGTCGAATAGAGGGGTGGCCTGAGCAGTCCCTATCCATTACTTCATCGAGGGATTAGATGATCACCTCTCTCAGGCCTGCATCTATCAAGAAATACCTGATCGGCTGCAGGAGTGGTACCAGACAGCTGTGAAGCTAGATGTTAAGCTCTCTTGCTATAAGAAGCCTCCCCCACATGAACCCAAACAGCAACCAGAGCTACCTGGACAGCAATCACCCCCACGAAAGCCTTCAACTACTGCAAGGGCTGAGAGACCCAGGCCACCTACACGCCCTTCCTTCGAGTGTTTCCGGTGTGGACAAGGAGGACACCGAGCGGCCACCTGTCCAGTCCCCTACCCTCGACTGCAGAGCAAGCCAGGACCGGCAATGCAAAAGAAACCTGCTTAGCAGCTAACGAGAGAAAAATCCAATCGACTCACGCAAGAACCAGTTGCCCAGGTTACACCACACACACAGGAGGATGCCGAGACTCCAGGTGGACCCGTCCCTGTTCTACCCTTCTTTGACAGCGACGATGAAGGAGAAAACAACCCAATGATGAGTCGACAAATCCTGCCTTTTTCACTGGCCACCAAACTTATAATCCCTAAATCTGGGGCACAAATAGACTTGAACGTACTAATTGATTTGGGATGCACCCGCTGCATTATTAGTCTGATGTTTGCTATGAAAATGGGCATAAGGGCAAAACAGCTTTCCAAACCGATGAGATTTGAGCAAGCTGATGGCTCCCTGATGGGAGTGACTCTTATTACACAATTAACTGAGCCTTTACGCCTAGAAATAGGTGCACACTGGGAGTTTATTCGTTTTCTGGTGGTTCCAAAAATGACTGAGGCGGTGATCCTAGGACTAGCCTGGTTAGACAAATGGAAGCCATTTATCTGGTGGGAGAAAGGAATGAGAATTGTGAGACTACCTATAGGGCCTGATCCCCCCATTGAATCAACAGATGTTACTGGGCATCTTAGGCCACTCAATGAGTGAGCGCACATGGCCACCTCCCTGCCTCCAGGCAAACCAGTCATCCCCAAGGAATACTTGGATCTGGCTGAGGTGTTCAGTGAAAAAGAATGTGATGCCCTACCCCCTCACAGACTTAATGACTGCTCCATCGAACTGGTGCCCAGAGCCAAACTCCCACGTCTGAGGATGTATGCTATGTCCCCCCTCGAAATGGAGGAGATGCAGCAATATGTGAACAAAAACCTAGCGAGGGGGTTTATCGAACGGGCCAAATCTTCCGTGGGAGCCCCTGTGTTGTTCAAAGAGAAAAAAGAGGGTCTCTTCATCTCTGCATAGATTACAAGGGACTCAACGCTGTAAGTGTGGAAAATAAATATCCCCTCCCCCTCCTAAAGGATTTATTGACCCATCTGGCTAAGGGGAGTGTCTTCACTAAGTTAGACCTAAGAGAGGCATACTACCGGGTGAGAATAAAAGAGGAAGACGAGTGGAAAACTGCCTTCAACTGTCCTATGGGGAGCTATCAGTTCAAAGTCATGCCATTTGGACCACAGGGGGCCCCAGCTGTATTTATGCAGTTGATTAATGAGGTTCTACATGATCACTTGTACAAAGGGGTTTTGGTGTATCTTGATGATATCCTGATATACAGCACAAATATGACTGATCACATAAAGCTAGTGAGAGAAGTGTTAAAGAAACTATTGAATGCCAAGCTTTATGTCAAATTGTCTAAATGTGAATTTCACCAAACCCGATTAGACTATCTTGGCTACCGAATTTCCAATGAGGGTATTGAAATGCATCCAGCCAAGGTGAAAACTATAATCGAATGGCAGCCCAAGGACTCGCAAACAGCTCCAGAGCTTTCTGGGTTTTGCCAACTTTTGCCGAGATTGCCCTACCTCTTACAGAACTACTCAAAACAGGCAAAGGAGGAGGGAAGCCACGACCGGGCCAACCACTAGCATGGACAATGAGCTGTCAAACAGCTTTTGAGAATTTAAAGAGACTATTTGCCGCTGAACCAGTTCTAAAGCACCCCTGCCCAGGGGAACCCTTTGTGATTCAAGCCGATGCCAGCGATGTGGCAGTTGGAGCGGTGTTACTACAAAAGAACAAAAATGGGATCCTGCAACCCTGCGCCTACATCTCTAAGAAATTCACTGAGAGCGAGCGAAGATGGGCAATCTGGGAGAAAGAGGCCTTCGCGATTAGGTGGGCACTATTGAACTGGCGACACTATCTAGAAGGGAGCAAGGTGCCATTTGAGGTATGGACAGATCACAAAAACCTAGAGGCACTGAAAACTCCCCGCAAATTGTCACCAAAGCAAGTACGGTGGGCACAGTATTTTAACTGCTTCAACTTCACTCTAAAGTACATACCAGGAGGAAAGAACTTTCTAGCTGATGCGCTATCCCGGTTACCCCAGTACAAAAGCGAACGAGAGCAGGTTAACGAGGCAATTATTCCCAATCCACAAACTGTTGCTCAACTTACACCTCGCAGGGTCCCCAATCCTGATGACCCTGGAGTGAAGAAAATAAAACGAGAGCTCCTCACTGACCAATGGTTCAAAGATAATCAAGCGTCCCTAACATGCAGGGACGGCTTGGCTTACAAAGGGGGGAAATTATATTTGCCAGAAGCGCTCCGTCTTAATGCTCTCAAACACAGCCATGATAAGGTAAAATATTTGGGGGTGATGTTATCTGTTTCTAATGCAAAATTGTTTAAAAATAATTATGAAAGGTTGTGGGTCAGTGTACAGAAAGACTTGAGGAATTGGGAGAAGTTGCAATTATCTCTCATGGGAAGAATTGCAGTGATAAAAATGAATATTCTACCCAAGTTTCTTTTTTTGTTTCAAATGTTACCGATTTTGAAAAATGAGATTAACTTAAGTGAATGGCAGAAAGGAATCAATAAATTCATTTGGGCAGGGAAAAAGCCAAGGGTTAAGTTTAAAATCATGCAAGACTTCCGTGAGAGAGGTGGACTCAAGGTACCGAATTTGAAATTATACTATGATGCGGTGGTTTTAACATCAATCAGTGATTGGGTAAATTTAACAAACCTTGAGATACTCCATTTGGAGGGATGGGACTTACTTTTTGGCTGGCATGCCTATTTAATATTTAATAAAAAAGTGGATCGGGCTTTTAAATCTCATATCATAAGAATTTCTTTACTTAGGGTTTGGAGAAAATATTATAAAAGTGATTTTAAAGTACCACTATGGGCTATACCTTGGCATGCGATAGAAGGAATAAAAAGAGGTGTTAAAATGGACATGGTGTCTTATACACAGTTACTTAGATGGGATGGACAAAATTGGCAGTTAAAACTACTGGAAGAGTTAGTACATGAAAACATTACTTATTCTTGGTTTCAATATAGGCAATTAGTAGATAGATGGAAGATGGATCGTAAGGTGGGTTTTCTCAGAGAAGATGAAAATTTTATTAAGCAAGTGAAGGACCAAAGACTAACTCATATTAAGAGAATTTATGGGGTTCTAGTGGAATTGGATTCAGAAACAGAATTAATTAAAGATTGTATGATCAGATGGGCGCAAAATTTTGGTGAACCAGTCCTACTGGATACCTGGGAAACCATTTGGGTGAGAAATGTTAAATTTACACAAGCACAGAATTTAAGGGAGAATTTTTATAAAATGTTTTATAGATGGCACCTTGACCCACAAAAAATGTCTTTTATTTACCCTGACCTACAGCCTAAATGTTGGATATGTGCTTGTTTGGATGCCACCTACTATCACATCTGGTGGTCGTGTAGAAATATAAAAGCCTTTTGGATTAAGATATGGTGGAATATTCAGAGAATTTTTAGAAAGAGGGTAAAATTTACTCCACAATTATTTTTGTTAGGTATAGTTACTGATTGTGACACAAAGGAGGTTATATTGATGTTAAACTTGATTACAGCCGCAAGGCTGTTAGTAGGACAATATTGGAAGAAGGAATCTTTGCCTACTCTGCAGGAATGGTTTCTTAAAGTGTCTTATTTGGCAGAAATGGCAAAGATTTCGGCTTTTTTAAAAGAACAATCGCAAGAGAAATTTTTTGCTGTTTGGGATAAATGGATAAAGTTTATACAATTTAAATTGGATATAAAAAATATTATTTAGCTTTTTTATAACTTTTATTTTTATATACATACATATATCTTAGTTATACTCTCTTTTTTCATATAACTTTTTTATTTTTTTTTAATTAAGCCTATATTCTGCTCTGGGAAGCTCCGGGGGGGGGGAGTGGGTGTTTTTGGGGGGGGGGGTAGGGAAAGGGTTGTTTTGTTTTGTTTTGTTTTGTTTCTTGTCTATGTTGTTGTTGTATTGTTATTCTTCTGTTTTTTTGTTAAAATTTATAAAAATTTTCAATAAAAAAAAAACACAGCCATGATGTAAAGCAGGATGGACACTTTGGATATTTGAAAACACTACACCTCACCTGCCAGCAATTCTGGTGGCCGGGCCTGAAAAAGGATGTGGAAAACTATGTAAAAAGTTGTACTGTATACCACAATGAAAAGAATCCCGGGCAAAACTCCTGGGTTACTGCAACCCATGGCAGACCCTTCTCAACCCTGGGAAGAAATAGCTATGGACTTTATAGTGGACCTACCTGAAAGTAGGGGAAATACTGTCATCTGGACTGTAATAGACCTGTTCTCAAAACAGGCTCATTTCATCGCCTGCAAAGGGCTCCCATCTGCCCAACGACTGGCCAAATTGTTCCTGAAACATATCTACCGGCTGCATGGTGCCCCTAACCAAATAATTTCAGACAGGGGGGTGCAATTCATAGCAAAGTTTTGGAGAAATTTCCTTACATTGATTGGATCATCTCAAGAGTTATCATCTGCTTTTCATCCGGCCACCAATGGGGCCGCCAAAGCCACTAACAAAATAGTGGAGCAATATTTTAGATGCTACTTTTCTTACCAACAGATGAACTGAACTGATCTCCTCCCTTTTGCAGAGGTGGCATAAAATAATTCAGTGCACAGCAGCACTGGCTACACACCTTTCAAAATAGCCACAGGGAAAGAATTTAACCCAATAACTGAATATCCTCAGTTGCCCTCCGCTTCACAGACACTTGATGTCAGAATCCAATTATACTTCATCTCCAGTTATTAATTATAGAAAACCCCATTTCTGCCCTCTCTGGATTCTGCCATAAAGAAAGAGAGGGGGGTGAACAAAGGTGCTTTATGGCCCTCACTTCCTTTGTACAACTTCAAAGGGTTTGAATGTGGTTAGTACCAAAAGGTCTTATCATAACAAAGCAGGCTATTTACCTTTCATGTAGTTTATCTGAAGTCTCCATCCAGATGGAAGAAAGGAAAAAAGGGGTGGGATTGTGATGCCTGAAACTGTCACTGGAAGAGGGGGGTGATTGGGTGGGACTACTGGGGAACCCCTTAAAACCTTGAATGGGAGAGCTTGAACCCCAAGTCCTGTCTAGAACGCCTGCAACCATTTTCTCTTAATAAAGGATTCCTGTTGGAAGAATTATTCCAAGAGTTCTGTCTTCTTAAGATGCAAAGTGGGGTGGGTCCTTACATTAGACAGGACTTGCAAAATTAATCCACCTGGAAGGGAGACCCTTGCTGGGGGATTTTGCAAAAATTTACCATGTCAGACAATGGAGCAAGAGAGGGGGAAAACTCCCTGGAAAGAGAGCCGCTGACCAAATTGGAACCTTGTCAGATGTTGGGATCCGAGAGGTCAGATTCCTCAGGAGAAGAAGTGGTGGAGACATGGGTCCACAAGCCTCGCTGGTCAATGGGCGTTGGAAAGAAAAGTGAGTGGGGAAAGGAATCAAGAAAGGTGACCCTGAGAAGGGGGACCAAGCAACCAGAATGGAAGCAGGAGATGTAGAAATCCCTGCACGCAAGTGAAGAGGGAGAAAGCTGGGCACCGTACTCGGACTGGATCCTAGAGAAAGCTATTGACCTGATGAAGAGAACTCTCAGCTCCCTAGCAGAGGAGAATCCTGAGCCTACGGCCGCCCCAGCTCCTGGAGCCGCAAAGGGAGAGACACCGAGGGGGAAGTGGAACCTGCAGCCCCGGGGACATCTGATGATCCAGTAGTCCCCACCCCCTACCGGACCACAGATGGCAATCTGGAAGGAAGACACTACCACCAACAACGGAGGCACCGATCCATTCCAAGACGTCCACCGTTCGAGGTGAAATTCAAAGGGGAGCCAACACGCTTGGGGTTTTTCCTAACCCAAGTCCTCAGCTACATGGAGGAACACAGGCAGGACATTCCCAGCGACAAAGCCCGCATCCGGATCGTGCAATCTGCCCTGGATGGACCAGCTGCAGATTGGGTGGTGAACTTGCATGACTCCAATGCCCCAGAACTCAGTAACTTCAACCGTTTCATGTCCTCTTTGAGAAGACGATTTGAAGACCCCCTGGCTGATCGCAAAGCCCATGAAAGGATAAAAATGATGAGGCAAGGCAAACACCCGGTGACTGAATATACACAAGAATTCCGGGCCATTGCCAGCAAACTGAATTGGCCAGAAGACATCCTTCTTAGCCATTTTAAAGACGGACTAAATTATGATCTATATGATGCTTGCCTGCCCCGAGGGGACCCACACCAACTTGAGGAATGGTACATCTTGGCAGAGGAAGCAGAGATCGACATATTGAAGAGACACCACCGAGGAAAACAATGGAGCCGCCCACCGCCTGAACTAACACACGAACCGGTGAAATCATCGTCTACAGCCAAGAAGCAAATGGGGTGTTTCAAGTGTGGAAGAGAAGGGCATCGAGCTGTAGAATGCCGCTCCAAAGGCCCCCAGCACAACCCAGACAGATCCCCAATCAACAAACCCGGAAAGTCTTCAGCTAAGCCAAAAGAAACGGCCATGAGAATGATGGAAATTGCATAACCCCCCACTTCTGCTCACCAAGGGGAAAGAACTCCAGCCTACACCACAGGGCCGGTGGATGCCTCAGATGACAGCTCGGAGGGCGAACCCCTGGTAAGTGGACACATCACACCCATCCTCAAGACAGTGACTATATTAATCCCCCCCATGCCCGAAGCTGTGAAGATGAAAGCCTTAATAGACTCTGGCTGCGCCCGCTGCCTCATTAGCCCAACACTAGTGGGTAATCTGGGCATCCCATCGAGGAGACTGGAACAACCAATCTCATTTGGCCAGTTAGATGGATCCATAGCAGGGGGGGTGCCAGCTACCCTAGCCACTCTACTAATACACCTCTCCCTGGGCGAACATGAAGAGGACCTAACGTTTGTGGTGACCCCAGGTATGGAATGCCCAATGATTCTAGGGATGGAATGGTTGAAAAAATGGAACCCCTGGGTAACTTGGAGGACGACAGAAATCAAATTCCCGAAGGGGGACCCTATGGACTTAAAACCCCAAGGGAGGCTACCAGAATCAAGAATAGAAAAAGCATCCATAGGAGAGGAAAAACGATTAACAGAAATACCAGAGGAATATAGAGACCTTGCTGAAGTTTTCAGTGAGGAGAGGGCAAATGAGCTCCCCCTCCCACTGACCCACAGACTGTACCATTGAATTCAAGCCTGAGGCAAAACCCCGAAGCCCAGATTATACTCCATGAGCCCAAAGGAGAAGGAGGAAATGGAAAGATTTATTTAAAAAAACCTAGAGAGAGGTTTCATTGAGCCAGCCAAGTCTAAAGTGGCTGCCCCAGTCCTCTTTAGAGAGAAGAAGGACGGCTCTTTACGCTTATGCGTGGATTATAGGGCCCTGAATACAATCAGTGAAAGCAACCTATACCCTCTGCCCCTCATGAAAGACATGCTGTCACACCTATCGAAAGGGAAAAATTTTTTCTAAACTAGACCTAAGGGAAGCTTACTATCGCGTGAGAATTAAGGAAGGGGATGAATGGAAGACTGCATTTAACTGCCCCATGGGGTGCTATCAATTCAAAGTCTTGCCATTTGGATTACAAGGGGGCCTTGCAGTCTTTATGCAATTAATCAATGACGTTCTAAGGGAGCACCTGTTTAAGGGGGTTCTTGTTTACTTAGACGACATTCTTATCTTCACCGAAACAAAAGAGGAACATGTCAACCTTGTCAGAGCGGTTTTAAAGAAACTGCGAGCCGCCCACCTATATGCCAAACTCTCAAAATGCGAATTCTACCAGGAAAGGATAGACTACCTAGGTTATCGCATATCCCCCCAGGGCATTGAAATGGACCCAGAGAAGGTCAAAGCAGTATTAGATTGGGCACCACCCAGCACAAGAAAGCAACTACAAAGTTTCCTGGGCTTTGCAAACTTTTAGTGCCAATTCATCCCCTCATTTGCCCAGATAGCCATGCCCCTCACTAACTTACTAAAAACAAAGGGAGCATGCTCAGTAAAACCTAGCCAGCCACTAACATGGACAATGGAGTGCCAAGCAGCGTTTGAGAGACTAAAGAGACTTTTTTCTGCCGAACCAATACTAAGGCACCCAGACATGGACAACCCCTTCGTAATACAGGCAGATGCAAGTGATGTGGCAGTGGGGGCTGTTCTATTACAAGAAAACAATGAAGGGGTATTGCAATCCTGTGCATATACATCCAAGAAACTCACGGAAACAGAACAGCGCTGGCCCGTATGGGAGAAGGAGGCATATGGGATACGTTGGGCATTACTCACGTGGCGACAGTTCCTGGAAGGCAACAAGATCCCCTTCCAGGTGTGGACTGATCACAAAAATTTAGAAGCCCTGAAAACGTCCAGGAAACTCAATCCCAAACAAGCCCGCTGGTCCCAGCATTTTCACCAGTTCCAATTTAAGCTCAAACATTTACCAGGAAGAAAGAACTTCCTGGCAGATGCACTATCTCGCATGCCTCAATATAACAGCGCACGAACCACAGACTCTAGAACAATAATGGCAGTGTCACAACTGGCAGCACCAGTAACCACAAGAACCCAAGCCAAATTAAAACCACAACTGGACAGCCAAACTGGAATTGAATTCAGAAAAAGTTTGGAAACAGATGAATGGTTCCAGAAAAACAAAAATATGTGCACAATGAGAGACGGGTTGCCTTGGGTAGGGGAAAAGTTATATATACCAACAACTCGAAGAGTCACTTTCATGCACCTTTGCCATGACACAAAATCAGCAGGGCATTTTGGATTTGTAAAAACTTTACATTTAATTAAACAGCAATTTTGGTGGCCATCCATGAAAAAGGACATCGAAAGTTATATAGCCAGTTGTCCAAAATGTGCCACGGCAAAGAGGTTGCAAGGGAAAGTGCCAGGACTATTGCAAACAGTGGCAAGTCCCTCAGCCCCCTGAAGAGAAATAGCCATGGATTTTATAGTGGAATTGCCAGAAAGCAATGGGAATACTGTGGTCTGGACGGTCACGGACTTGTTTTCCAAACAGGTGCACTTTATCCCTTGCCAAAAGATTCCCACTGCAAAAGCCTTAGCAAAACTTTTCATCCAACACATTTTCAGATTGCATGGGGCACCCCAACGCATCATCTCTGACAGGGGGGTGCAATTTACGTCTGCATTTTGGAAGGAATTTTTATCCCTCTTAGGAACCACTCAGGGGCTGACATCTAGCCACCACCCACAAGGAAATGGGGAGGGGCCTGAAAAAATGAACTCCGTACTTAAGCAATATTTAAGATGTTTTCTTAGTTTCCAGCAGACCGAGTGGGCGGACTTACTCCCTTTTGCAGAAGTTGCCTATAATAATGCAGTCTACTCCAGCACAGGTTACACTCCTTTTCAAATAGCCAACGGTCAAAGTTTCAACCCCATGCCAGAGTTAACCCCTAACGAACCAACGATCCCTTCACTGAAAGAATGGATGGAAAAACTACAAAACACCTGGCCAATAGTTAGAAAAGCACTAGATGAAGCTAGGCAGGCATACAAAGCACAAGCTGATAAAAAAAGGGTTGAGCCTACACCATTCATTATAGGAGAAATGGTGTACTTATCTACAAAATACCTAAAGTCCCTACAGCCCTGTAAAAACTTGGACCAAAATATATAGGGCCTTTTCCAATTAAAAGAATCATAAACCCAGTAACAGTAGAATTAGAATTACCCAAAAATCTCAGGCAAATACACCCAATTTTTCATTGCAGCTTGCTGAAAAGAGAGCGTCAGTCACCTCTACGGCCAAAAATCCCCCCCACCACCTCCAATCATGGTGGAGGGCGAACAACACTTCGAAATAAAGGAAATCCTTGACTCTAGGAGATATCATGGAGCGACTCAGTACCTAGTTGCCTGGAAACATCTCCCTCCCTCACAAAACGAGTGGGTCCATAAACGTCATGTCAGAGCCCCGAAGCTATTGAAGAAGTTTCACACAGAGTATCCTAACAAGCCTGACTAATTTTTATACCTGTTTTGTTTTCTTTCAGGTGGATCTCTCTTATTTTTAAGGGGGGCCGGATGTCAGAATCCAATTATACTTCATCTCCAGTTATTAATTATAGAAAACCCCATTTCTGCCCTCTCTGGATTCTGTCATAAAGAAAGAGAGGGGGGTGAACAAAGGGGCTTTATGGCCCTCACTTCCTTTGGTACAACCTCAAAGGGTTTGAACGTGGTTAGCACCAAAAGGTCTTATCATAACAAAGGAGGCTATTTACCTTTCATGTAGTTTATCTGAAGTCTCCATTCAGATGGAAGAAAGGAAAAAAGGGGTGGGATTGTGATGCCTGAAACTGTCACTGGAAGAGGGGGGTGATTGGGTGGGACTACTGTGGAACCCCTTAAAACCTTGAATGGGAGAGCTTGAACCCCAAGTCCTGTCTAGAACGCCTGCAACCATTTTCTCTTAATAAAGGATCCCTGTTGGAAGAATTATTCCAAGAGTTCTGTCTTCTTAAGATGCAAAGTGGGGTGGGTCCTTACACTTGATCAGTGGGTGAGAGGGTGGGAAGAAGTTTGGAAAAACACAAAAACTGCTTTAAAAAAGACTTTTGAACCTATAAATAATCAAGAATGGCAGCAAGGACTGTGATGTGGAGGCTATTGTACATCTTGGCACTAATGATCTGTCCCAAAAAGATGTACTCTCTGTGCAGAATGATTTCCAGAGCTTGGGGAAGGAACTTAGCAGAATAAGCTGTAGGCTTACTTTCTCAGAGGTTTTACCAGTGTATAAGGAGCAAAACGGAAAAGGCCAGCGCATAGCACAATTCAATATGTGGCTAAAGGAGTGGTGTAAAGGGGAAGGCTTTGGATATATTAGTCACGATGTCAGTAGCTGGTCCAATCAAAAGATGTACAAAAGAGATGGTTTGCATCCATCAAAAAAGGGACTGAGTAACTCGGCTTTAAATTCACAGATTTTCTGGAAGGAAATTTAAACTAAACAGCGGGGACAGGGAGTTAATTGATACGGAACAACCCTGTCCCCAGCAATTTAAAAACTATAGGGCTATCAGTGCATGTAGCATAGATGTGTGTGTGGACAAGAATACCAACCTTGCTATCAATCAAAATGAAGCCTCTAATAGCGAGTGCCACATAAAGTGCACTAACCAAATAGGTGGTAAGACAATAGGGGAACTCAGGCACCACACAGGCTATGTAGAAAGGAAACACAGGGCCACCCACAAAGGACTCAAATGTTTATACACCAATGCACAGAGTATAAACAGTAAACAGGGTGAACTAGAAATTCAGGTTAATGAGGGCAGATACGATATTGTTGCCATTACGGAAACATGGTGGGATGAAACTCACACATGGAACACACAGCTAGAGGGATTTAAATTATTTAAAAGAAACAGACCAAATAAAAGAGGAGGTGGAGTTGCTCTCTATATAAGAAATAACTACATCTCCACAGAAATAGAGTACAACAATGATAAAAACTGTCTTGAATGCATTTGGGTCAATATAAAAGGGGGGGGAATGACATTGCCATAGGTGTATACTACAGACCACCCAACCAAACAGAGGAAATAGATGGACTTTTTGCCAGTCAGCTAACTAAGGTATGTAGGAAGCACATCACAATAGTAATGGGGGACTTTAACTACCCTGACATCAACTGGGAGACAAACTCCGCACCAAGTGGAATATCAAACAGGTTCCTGGCAAACCTAGCAGACAACTTTGTCTCCCAAAAAGTAGAGAAGGGAACTAGGGGATTAGCCATCTTGGATCTAATTCTCACTAACAGAGATGAAATGATAGACGGTGTTGAAGCCATAGGAACCCTGGGAGGAAGTGATCATGCAATATTAGAATTCAACATTATAGAAGCACAACCAATAGAACACAGTCAAACTAGAGTCTTGGACTTCAAGAGAGCTAATTTCAATAAACTTAGAGAGGGCTTGGGAAGGATTCCATGGATGAGAATCCTCAAGGGGAAAACAACTCAAGAAGCTTGGGAAATTTTGAAAAATGAGATAATAAAAGCACAGTCTAGCACAATACCAACAAAGAGGAAAAACAACAGCTCTCAAAAGAAACCAGCATGGCTGCATAAAGAACTCTCTGACAAATTGAAAGATAAAAAGGACAAGTATAGAAAGTGGAAAGAGGGGAACATAACTAAGTCAGAATATCAGCAAATAGCCCGAGCCTGCAAAGATGAAGTGAAGAAAGCCAAGGCTCAAAATGAACTAAGGCTTGCGACCAAAGTCAAAAATAACAAAAAAAAGCTTCTTTCAACATGTAAAAAACAAGAAAAAAGTGAAGGAAACGATTGGTCCATTAGTGGGTGGAAGTGGCAAGAAGGTGACAAACAACAGGGAGAAAGCAGAACTATTTAACTCGTGTTTTGCATCTGTCTTTACACAAAGGGAAAAAACAGACCAACCTATCAAAAATAGTGCCATAAAAAACAAAACAGAAACACAAGTTAAGATAGGCAAGAAAATGGTTAGGGAGCACCTGTCCAGCCTAGATGAGTTCAAATCGCCAGGACCAGATGGATTACACCCCAGAGTTCTCAAGGAACTGGCAGATGTAATATCGGAGCCACTGAACTATATTTTTCAAAGATCCTGGAACACAAGGGAACTACCAGAGGACTGGAAAAGAGCTGATGTAGTTCCCATCCTCAAAAAAGGAAAAAAAATGGATCCATGAAATTACAGACCTATCAGCCTGACCTCAATACCTGGGAAGATCCTGGAAAAGATAATCAAACAACGAATCAACGAACACCTAGAGGCAAACAAAGTCATTACTAAAAGCCAACATGGGTTTGTCAAAAACAGATCATGCCAGACAAATCTTATTGCATTCTTTGACCAAGGGACAAAATTAGTGGATCAGAGGAATGCTGTGGATATAATTTACTTGGACTTCAGTAAGGCATTTGATAAAGTAGATCACAACCTACTACTTGACAAGATAGAAAAATGTGGGGTAGACAGAACCACCACCAAATGGATCCGTAGCTGGCTGACCGGCTGTACTCAGCGAGTGGTCCTCAATGGAACTGCATCTATATGGAGGGAAGTGTGTAGTGGGGTGCCCCAGGGCTCTGTTCTGGGCCCAGTACTCTTCAACATCTTCATCAGTGACTTGGATGAAGGGATAGATGGGGAACTCATCAAATTTGCAGACGACACCAAGCTGGCAGGAATAGCCAACACTCCAGAAGACAGGCTTCAGATACAGAAGGATCTGGACAGACTTGAACACTGGGCACTAACTAACAAAATGAAAAGTCAATGGTGAAAAAAGCAAAGGTTCTACATTTAGGCAAGAAAACCAAATGCACAAGTACAGCATAGTGGCACCATGCTCAATATTATAACTGTGAGAGGACCTCGAGTCCAGTAACAATCACTTGAAATATGAGCCTAAGTGTGCTGCAGCTGCCAAAAAGGCCAACACGTGCTAGGCTGGCGTTAACAGGAGTGATAGAATCAAGATCTACGTGTATATTAATACCACTCTTTAATGCTTGGTAAGGCACACGTGGATACTGCATCCAGTTTTGGTCACCCACGATGTTAAAAAGATGTTTTGAACTCTAGAAAGAGTAAGAGAAAGAGCAACAGAAGATGATTAGGGGACTGGAGGCTAAAACATATTAATGAACGAGATAGGAAGGACGGATGGCAGTTGGCTAGAATTGGGTATTCTAGTTTAACGAAGAGAAGGACAAGGGGGGACGTGATAGCAGTATTCCAATATCTCAGGGGCTGCCATAAAGAAGAGGGAATTAAGCTATTTTCCAAAGCACCTGAAGGCAGGACAAGAAGCAACGGGTGGAAACTAATCAAGGAGAGAAGCAACTAGAACTAAGGAGAAACTTCCTGACAGTGAGAACAATTAATCAGTGGAACAGCCTGCCTCCAGAAGCAGTAAATGCTCCAACACTGGAAGTTTTTAAGAAGAGACTGGACAGCCATTTGTCCGAAATGGTGTAGGGTTTCCTGCCCAAGCAGGGGGTTGGACTAGATGACCTCCAAGGTCCCTTCCAACTTTACTATTATTATTATTATTATCGATCATCGCACAGTCAGCCAGATGTTCAGACTGGATTGGCATTTTGTCTACCTATCGAGTCCTTACCCAGGACCTGGGATAGGCAGATGATGGTATTACAGATATCGTCGCAGGATGGAAGCAGTTCCTAATAAGGCTGCCTTTTGCAATTGACTAATAGCGAATTTGTCAATGCCAATGGTGTTCAAGTGGTGCTCCAGTTGTTTTGGGATTGCACACAAGGAGCCTATGACTATTGGTACTACCCTTGCTTGCTTTTGCCACAGTCTTTCTATTTCTATTTGTAGGTCTTTGTATTTTGTTATCTTCTCCAGTTCTTTCTCTTCTATTCTGCTGTCTCCAGGCACTGCCACGTCCACTATCCAGACTTTTTTGTCTTTCTTATCGACAATTGTTAAGTCTGGGGTGTTATGTTGCAGGTGCTTGTCTGTTTGAATTCTGAAGTCCCAGAGCAGTTTAATTTTATCATTTTCTATGACTTTCTCTATTTTATGATCCCACCAGTTTTTGCTTACAGGCAAATGATATTTTTTGCAGATCTTCCAATGCACCATTGTTGCTACTTTGTCATGCCGCTGCTTGTATCAGTCTGTGCAATCTTCTTGCAACAGCTTACCAAGTGGTCCACTGTTTCTTCAGCTTCTTTGCATAGGCGGCACTTACTGTCTGTTGCTGTCTTCTCAATTTTGACTTTGTATGCATTTGTCCTTAAAGCTTGGTCTTGTGCAGCCAGAATTAGTCCCTCGGTCTCTTTCTTCAATTTTCCTGCTCTTAGCCATTGCCAGGTTTTATTATTATCTGCTTTCCCAGCTATTTTTTTCATGTATTGGCCATGTAGTGCTTTGTCTTCCCATGCCTCTATTCTGTTCTTCATTTGGTCTTTCTTGTAGGCCAGTTTGGTCTCTCCAGTAGTTAGTAAGCCTTCCTGATATACTAATTTCAGTGCATCTTCATCATTGTTCTTCAGATATTCTTCCAAAGCCATTTTTTCTTCTTCAACCATCTGATGTACTTGTAGCATTCCACGCCCACCTATTTGCCTTGGTAGATAAAGTCTATCAATGTCACTGCGTGGATGAAGGGCATGATTCATTGTCATTATTTTTCTGGTCTGCCTATCCATTGCTTTTAGTTCTGCTTGAGTCCAGTCCACTATTCCAGCTGTGTACCTAATTACTGGAATTGCCCAGGTGTTGATTGCCTTTATGGTATTTGCTCCATTGAGTTTGGACTTTAAGATCTTCTTCACTCTCTTGATGTATTCACCTCTAATCTTTTTCTTGACTTCAGTGTGCTTGATGTTGTCAGCTTGAAGGATACCCAAGTATTTGTAGTATCTTCCTCATCCAGACTCTTAATGTTATTTTCGTGGGGCATCTTGATTCCTTCAGTTTTCACTATTTTTCCTTGTTTGATAGTAAGTGTGGCACATTTGTCCAAGCCAAACTCCATTACAATATCTTGGCTATATATACGGACAGTGTTGAGCAGCGATTCTATTTCAGATGATGTTTTTCCATACAGCTTCAGATCATCCATGTAAAGGAGGTGGGATAGTCTAGCAGATGTTTTTGATGTTTGATAACCATGTCCTGAGTTATTCAGTATTGTTGACAGAGGAAACAGTGCAATAACAAATAGTAATGGTGATAATGAATCTCCTTGAAATATTCCTCTCTTGATATTAACCTCTCCCAGCTTCTCACCATTGATCTGCAACTGTGTCTTCCATTGTGCCATCGATCTTTGCACAAATTTTCTGATGTTCTACTTACTCCTGTTATTTCTAGGCACTTGATTATCCAATCATGTGGCAGAGAGTCAAATGCCTTTTTGTAGTCAATCCATGCCACATTCAGGTTGGTCTTCCCTTCTCTTGCAGTTTTCCAAGATCATTTTGTCTATTAGGAGTTGATCTTTTGTTCCTCTGCTATTGGGGCGGTTTCCTTTCTGCTCAGGTGGAAAGAGATTGTTTTCAACTAGATGCTGTTGTACTGCATCAGCTACCACACCAGTTAGTAATTTGAAAGTTGTTGGTAAGCAGGTAATTGGCCTGTAGTTACCTGGTGTTGCCCCTTTTGCTGGATTTTTCATTATTAGGTAGGTTTTCCCAGTTGTTAGCCACTTTTCAATTTCTCCTCCTTGTAGTATATTGTTGAATTGCTTGGCAATGAGTGGGTGTATAACAGTTAGATGTTTCAACCAAAACCCATGCAGTTCATCTTCACCTGGTGCTGACCAATTTTTGATTTTCTTTGCTCTTTTTTCTACCATTTTTGTTGTTATTACTAGTTCTTTCATTTCAACTTCTGTTTTATTTGCATCCACCTCTTTTAACCAAGCTGCATCCTTGTTGTATTTCTTTGGGTTATCCCATATCTGCTTCCAGAACTGCACTGTTTCTTCCTTGTCAGGTACTGACTGATTCCTTGCAGTTTCTCCATTGATGGATTGGTAGAAACGTTTCTGATTGGATTGAAATTGGAGGTTCTGCCTATAGTTTGCAATTCGAGCTTCATATCTACTGATTTTCCTGGCTATAGCTGTTATTTGTTGCTTTATTATTTCCAGTGCTTCCTTGATCTTCCTTGTTTCTAAGTGGTATTTCTTGATTAGGTATTCTTTGGTCTTCTTGTTCTTCAGCTTCTTTTCTTTCATCTGTTCTAGCTTGCTTGCATGTGATCTTAACTTGCTGATCTTATTTTCTAGTCTAACCTTCCATTTTTGTGGTGCACTGTTTGTTTGTTTTTCTTTTTTGTTGATTTTGCATCCCAGGTATTCTGTTATAACTGCAGCTGTGCTGTACATTAGTTGGTTTGTTTCTTGCAGTGAATTGGTGCTTATACTTGATATTGCAGTATTTGCATCTTTTAATGCTTGTGCTAGCTGTTTCTTTGGAACAAGCTTCAATGCAGGTAGCCTTATTCTGTTGTTTTTGTGCTGTTCTAGATGCTCAGTTATTCTTTGTTTCAATTCTTTTATTTCTTTAGTTAGAGGGTTTTGTTCTTCCTGAGGTAGAGGTGCTGGTTTCCAAATGAGAACAGTTGTATATCTCTGCTAGATTCCTTCACTGCCAACTCCCCCTGGTTTGCCTCTACATTCTGAATTACTTCTGGTAAGGCTTTGATTTCTTTGCCCTGGGTAAACCTTTGCAGTTCGTCCAATTCTGTTTCTGTGAATACTTTATTTCGTGTTATAAATCGGCGTTGATCTGCTAGTCTCTGTTCTGTTATTTCTGATTCTGGATGTTGTTCTTTCCAGAACTGGTGCATACGTTTTAGATATCCTCTTCTTGTTGGACTTGATCTGTAGTAACAGATCATTATTTCTTTGTTTTCCATCACTGTGTATCTGCGACGGGTAAACACCTTTTCTTCCAGTAGTTCTGCAGCTGCTGGCCCTGGTTGCTCAGCCAACAGTCCTGAGTCCTGTAACCCATTTTTCACCAGATATCCAGGAACTCCAATATCTAGTGCGGACCTTGTTAACCCGGGCGACGTCCGAGCCGGTATGGCATTCTGAAATTTACGTCTCACCATATTTTTTATGGGAGAGACACTCTTTGTCTGACTCCTCTGATGAGACCTGTCCAGTATGGTTGAACCTCTGGCATAGCTCTCATCTTCCTCAGAGTACACAAGCCCCACAACCACGTCAAGGTAGTGCCTCACTGGGGGTATTATTATTATTATTATTATTATTATTATTATTATTATTATTATTATTATTATTATTAAAAAGCAAGCTGATAAAAAGAGGGCTCCCCAAAGAACATTCCAAGTTGGGGAAAAGGTCTATCTGTCAACTAAATATCTATGCCTCAAATTGCCCAGAAAGAAATTGGGACCAAAATTCTTGGGGCCTTTCAACCCGGTCACAGTACAACTAAAACTCCCTAAACTGTTAGGGAAAATTCACCCAGTTTTCCATTGTAGTTTATTGAAGCCTTATCGGGGCTCTACTTTAAGACCTCCTCCAAAGAAGGCACCTGGGCCCCTCATAGTGACAGGGCAGACCCACTATGAAGTGAAACGTATTCTTGAATCTTTAGAGGGAAATTACAGTACTTAGTACAATGGAAGGGATACCTGTTGTCTGAAGCCACCTGGGTGAAATCTAGTGAAGTGAACGCTGACAGATTGATCAAAAGGTTTCATGTGAAACACCCCAGCAAACCAAAAGATAACCCTTAACATATGCTTTTGTTTACTTTACAGGATCTGTCCTTCTTGTAAGGGGGGGCGGATGTCAATGCTGCAAATACTGTATATTCTTGCTTTGACAATATGCAAAACTGTCTGGTATTTACTGGGTTAATACATAGCTTAGAGTGGGGGGGAAAGCCCGGGAAAGAAAGAGGAAGTAAACTTTTGACCTTCACACTAATTGGATAATGTGACTTGTGACTGCAAGATAAGGGAGGGGTTTAGCAAGAAAAGTTTGATGCCAGTAAGAGGAAGTCAGATTCTGGCATCAAAACGTCCATGATGGTGACCGGCAATTTGTAGCTCTGTAATAAAGATTTTAGGAAACATGCCTGAAAGTTCTTTGAAGTGCTTCATTAGTCGGAACCTCTGACAAGCGCACCTTTCCGGCCAGCTGAACCAGTGGTCCCATGGCTGGAGATTGCAGGGGCTTCTCTCGGGGCCATGGCTTGCAGGAAGGCTGGCCCACTCAGCTGAGGCTCTGGTGGGCTGCTCCCAGCGGGGATCCCAGGGCTTCCCCGTGCGGTTTCCAGCCACGTCCACCTCTGATGGGCCAGCCAGGGAAAGGGACTTCCTAGCTGTGTTTCTCCCAGGAGGCAGGGCACCCAGGCGCAGGGCCAATTAGGAGCCTTGCGAGGGAGCAAATCTGCATGAGATAGAGAGAGAAAGAGAGAGAAGCACAAGTGCCTCTCTCTGTCTCTGCAAATGGCGGAGGAGACTTGGAGCCGGAGGGGAAGGCTCAAATGTGTCCCCAAAACCTCTCGCTCCATTGCCCCCATATCTCCCCCTTTTTGTTCCTTCACCGCCGTGTCACCCCTTTTCGTTCCATTGCCCCCCTGAAAAATGAAATTGCCCCCTGGGGGGCAATATCGCCCAGGTTAAGAACCACTGATCTAAAGGACTATGTACATGTTATGGATATGTATTGATTTAGGGGGAAGGGGTGTTATGTATTAAGCTAATTCACAAGGTCTGTTATAAAAAATGGTTAACTGATTATTCTGTTTGAATTATAGACTGTATAACTTTAAGCCTTTGTTTTAGACAGGAATGAGTACTTTAAATTGATTGACCGCTGCCTATTGGTGGTCCGTATAAATATGAGTCAAGCATCTGCTGGAGTTGCTTCTGTGAGAACTGAATGAACAGCTGTTATTTCAACTCCGTGTCTTCAATGCCTCGCTGTTCCCACTATACAACAGGTGCACAACCCAAATTTATGCAAAGGGTCTCTAAGCCAGAATGCCTCCTCCTCTTCAAGCTGAAGTCACTAATCCAGGAGAATTAAATCCCCCACAAGTCACAGACTGAATCCATCTGGTGTAGTGTCACCCTATTCACATCTAAATCTAGGAGATGACCAGACTGAGTCTGAATGAGGTGCCTGGATATCCTGATTTCCCTGGTGCTTGACATTAATATGAAGTACTCCCCTTCACCAAAAATTTTCATGGACTATGGAGCACCCAAGTGATGACTAATGTCAGACCATCCTCAATTTGGGTTTCTAAGTAAAAATGATCCTTAACTCCATTTGTATAGTTAACTAGAAGTCAAGTGATTTACAGTAGTGTAAAGCTAGAACTGAGAGTTTGTGCCAGACTTTTGCCAGTTAACTTTCCTTCCTTGGTCCCTTCACATTATTTATCTCTCATTGTCCAGTCAAATTTAAATGAGATGTTTTGGAAACTATCACTCTACGTGTTGGCATTCTTCTCCCAGGGAAACCACTTTGAAAATTTTATCAGTTCTCACAGAAAAGGGTTCTCAAAGTTCAGTTTGATATCCCCCCAGGCCCTTACCTTCCCTTCCAGACTAGCTGTGAGGTGGCAGTTCTAACAGCTTCAGATCCCAGAACTTCAGCAATAGCAGACGAGCCAGACCTCCACTCTATCTGCAGATACCAAAACAGCATTGAAGACAAAATCAGGAATCTTGCAGCCAATTTTAAAAAATGATGCAATAAATGCAGACCTTGACTCAACAAGGGATTCCTCTGCAACCAAACCACCTGCTCCACCCACCCAGGCACAACTGCCAGTTTCTGCCATGCTCATCCCCAAGGGTATTAGCTGCCTACTGCAGAGATTCACTGATGAGTCTGATAAGATAATAACATTCCTACTCCTAGTGTTCCTAGTGTTCATTGGCACCTGACCTAGGGAGTTTCCAACAGACAGATTGAGAGTCTCCTTCACCCTCAGTCTTCTAATCAACTCTGCTGCCATCACTCATTGAAACAAGTGACCCCATCCTGGACAGTTTTCCAAACTGCCTCACTAGATTTAGAGAGCACTTTGGAGATCCTATTCAGATAGAAACTGTTGAACAATGAACCCGCCAGGGCAACAACTCTGTGAGAGCATATGTTGAAGATTTTAAGCTCACTGTAGCAAATCAAATGGGCTCAACAAAGCCATAATCACACAGCTGATACAACAAGGTATTCCCTGTGGTCTACAAGACCTCTACCTAACCACTATAACAGCCAAGTCTCAACTTGCAGAATTTGCAGCATTTTTTGGCAGTCCCAGCCAACCACTTCCAAAGCTGCCTCCCCCCCCCGTCACTACACCAAGTCTCCCTGCCCCTTGAATTTTGACATTAAAGAGCCTATGCAAATTGGTGTGGCCAGGCAAGGCCTGGGAGTAGAAGAATGGCAACAATGCAGAGAGGTTGCTCTTTGTTTCATTGCAGCAGCCTGGCTACATGGTCAAGAATTGCCTTACTAATCCCCCCAGAAGAGACAGCCCAGAAATATTTCCACTACTTGCCTCATAGGCCCCAAGGCCAGAGAAATGAGAAATGCTCTCACTCTAAGAGCTCATGGGGGGGGGAGAACCCAAGCACTGAACAGGGCACAATTACCTCCACACTCAGGTATATTAATAAAATTTGGTTCTATCTTTACACTTCCAAGCAGTCAGGAACTGCCATCCCTGTTTTGATAAATTCTGGGGCAACCTCTGACTCCATAAGCCTAGCCATAGTGCAGAAACTTAAGATCCCCACAGTTCCCCTGAAGTTTCCACTCTCAGTGATAACTACTGATTGCTGAATTTTAAAAGCATCCCCTATTACTCACACCACAGGGCTCTTGAAATTAACTATAAATCAGCATCCTGAACAGACAACCCTTTTCATAGCTGAACACATTGATCTTCCACTAAGTGCTGGGAACTGCTTGGTTATGTTAGAAGTAAAGTCTTCATCCTGGTTCATCCAAGCCGGGAATAAATAAGCAAACATGGCGACTGCTTTAGGAAGAAGGTTACAGTTTATTGCAGAAAGATGGTTCTTCAGGAAAGAACAGAGGAGAGAAGGGGGTGAGCACATGGTGTAGTAGGTTTTTATACCCCCTCTAGCCTTTTGTTTGGAATAGTTTCCTGTTCCTGTGGCATGAACCTTGAGGCTGTTTCTGAGTGTTTGTCTAGGCCTTGATATCTGTGGTTTAATTCTATTATCATATCCTGCTTCCCAGGTGATGGGGTAATGACTCCTAGAGTTTGGGTGGGGTATGCAGATCTTCTCTTTTGTCTTCTTGATTGCTCTGGCTCCAACTTTCTGATGGTTTTACATCTGCATTTGTATGGGGCTAAAGTCTTGCTTGGGGCAGGGAGATAGATTTGGGGCCAGGTTTGGTTTTAAAAAGTTCTTTTGAGGAAAAATATATTTTTCTGCCCTTTTTAATATTTCTTTCTCTGGGTTAACTTCCCTCAGTTATAACACCATGACCTCACTATTAAGTGGAAAAACCAGTCTATTGCCTTTGATAGTCCTGAATGTCTTTCTTACTGTGATCAGCTCTCCAAAGTCCTCCACCAGCACCCTCTGAAGGTTAACAAAGAGATTCCCAATCTGCCAAGTAAATACACAAACTTCCATGATGATTTTGCAGAGGAGGAAGCCTCAGCCCCCCCTCCCCACACAGTGACTGTTGTTGTACCATGAACCTGGTCCCTGGTGCCAAAATTCCTGCCAAGAGACAATATCAAATGTCTATAAAGAATTAGAAACTCTAAATAATATTTGGACTCTAATTTGCAAAAGGGATTTATTAGACCCTCTCCAGTCGCCTGCTTCAGTTCTTACCTTCTTGTACCCAAGAAGCCAGACCCCAGTGGGTGTAAGGTCCTGCCTCAGATATCCCCTCAGGAAAGCATGACTCTTGAAACAATGTTATTTCAAAATAATATTTTACTGAGAGAAAGTGATTACAGAGAAATCAGGCAGATTCTGAAGTTCCCACATAAAAATGTTAGGTTAATTTCCCATTGTCCAACCCCATCCCATGGCCGCAGTCCATGTGGAGCCAATCCACTGGCATGAAGTTGTGAGAACTCTGAGCCGTAAAGCTGATAACAAATTGTTCTCTAGTGCTGTAATAAGCAGGAGCTGGCTAGAAAGGGGTCAAGCCAAATAGCCCTGAAGGCTCATTCTCCCCTCCCCAATTCCATGCAGATACATCAAAGAGAAAGCAGAAGTGAGACAAAATAATTTCTTCAATTAAGCTTCAATAAAAAATTTTTTTGAAAGTTTTAAGATAGTGCTTAAACCGCCTCTTTACAGGAGGGGGGAAAAACAAAAATTCCACCTCCTTCCTCCCTTGGGCTTTTGGCTTCAATTTAAAGGCAGGCAATTTGTTTTGAAGAGTCTACTTTGCACAAAGCAAAAACATCCTCTCACCCGGACCAGTTGCTTGCTTTCTGAATCAGCTGTTTTTTGTCTCCGATGAGCTGATGATGATGGCGGCAAGCATGGAAACACTCCGCCTTTCTTCTGCTGGTTCCAGGGACTATTTTGAGTTCGAAAAGCCGGCTTCCACCAGCTCCTGTTCCTCAAAAGTTCACCCCTTGGTGGCCACCTCTCCACGGTGGCATTCAGCCCAAATGGACCCGCCAGCAAAGGAATTTCGGACCCTGGGAATGGACAGTTGTTCCCCAGGGTCTACAACCAGCGACGTCACCAGACATTTTAACATTTTAATTGGAGAAAGCCACCCCAATTGCTCGCTTTTTAGAACTCTAATACTGTCTACTTACTTTTGGAATTTTTTTTTCTTTCTCCCTATTCAAATGGCTGTGGAAAGAGACAGCCTCCCCCTGGTGGCTACATTGTAACTTTCCTCTCTTTGGGGTTTTTTTTGGGGGGGGGGTATCTTTGTGTATTCAGCTGTTGTATTTGGCTCAACACCCAGACACTTGGCTGAATGCCCAGATATTCTTATCTCTCTTAGAGGTTACTAAGAGAGATTGTTTTCTCTTTGTGTCTAGCTTCTTTTTTGGCTTGCTGTATACTTTCCACAATAAGGAAAATTACAAAAGAAGATTTGTAAGTCTGTAATTAGATTACAAATTGGACATTGTTTTTTTTCCCCATTCCTGTTTTGCTTTTTGGATAATAAATATACCTCTATCTCCTTTTGCCTTTTCTCATTTTATTTTTTTCTAGAGATCTTGCCTCCTTTTCTACTATATTTTTTCCTTTTTTTATTACCCTTTCATTGCACTCCTTTATTATTATTTTTTTCTGTTCCCTCTTGCTTTTTAAATCACTTTTGGCCTTGTCTCCTGATAACAGGAGGGCACTGGATTATAATTTCTTTGGGCTATTTGGTGGATTATAATTGGCCATTGGGCTTTTTATTAGATTACAAATAAATACAACAATTAGAAGATGAGTGTTTCAAATTTGGCGAAAGGGGTGAGGAAGGGTTCCTCGGCCCTTGCCTCAACTTTGAAAGGGGTGAGGAAGGGTTCCTCAGCCCAGCCCCTCAAAAATCTATTACAACATTTTTACAACATGAATCCCAACAAAAGGACACCCAAGCTATACTCTGGGCAATTGTAGATTCTAAAATGGAAATGAAAAAAGATTTGAAAAAAATTATGAAGATTTGAAAAATGATCTGCTTAAGATGGATCAAAAAATGGAAACCTTCTGACTTCTAGTTCTGGGTCGCAGTGCTGTGGTCATGCAAAGAGACTCATCTCTTTGCCGGCTGAGTTTCCCCTGCTGGTAGACCCTTGATTGGGTCGAAAGTCATCCTGGAGAGGCGACCACCATTGAGGAGACTGCCTGTTTGACTGCAGAGGGGCGGCAGTGCCCTCTGCTGTCCAAGCGAGCTCCTTTGGGCTGACGGACTAAAGATCAGTCAGTAAATTGGCCAATCACTTAGCTGCACCAGCCGTAAGCCACAAGAACATTTAAACAAAATAGAATCACCATGGAAGATTCGGTAAGACCTTTCCTTGCCTCTCCCTTTCCTATTTATTCCTGTGAAAAGCCTTTGGAATCATTTCCCTATCTTTTTAAAGCGGCTTTGTTGATGGGGGAAGAAAAGCCTTGGAACAAAAGAAAAATTAATTTTAACTTTTTCAATGGTTGATTTTAGTTTTGAATATTTGGGAGTCCTAAAATCCTTGTTACAGAAACTTAATACGCTAGCAATTTGGAGGATTTTTTTTTATTTTCTACTATTTTTATAGCTAAAGAAAAGAAGGAAAAAAGGAAAAGAGGAAAGAAATTATTTTTATTGGGGGTCTGGAAAGACTGAACAACTGGTTAACCCTCTGGGGATATCTTGTGGTGAAATTATTTACTGCAATTGTTATTCCCTTTCTTTGGACTTTGAGTCTGACCTTGACTTTCAAATTATCTCAAAAGGAAAGATAAAGAAGCTGTATAGCTGGGTGGAAGCGGATATTGACTAATTGTTATTAAATATAGCCTCCACCAAAAGAATAATGGCTTTATATATACCACTGAAATGGAGGAACTCTGTCCAGATTTCAATTACAAGTATATATTGGACAAAATTTTTGAAAATACTGAACAAATAATTGCCTATACAAAAGAGATTATTTTTCAACAACAAATTAAAGCACAAGATGTAAGTGAGCACTTTGCAAGCCAAGAAACAGCAGATGGGGTATATACTCAAGAGACTCATCTTCAACCTTATCCACAATTTACTGAGACGGAGGAATTAAACTTACATCAGGACTACCAACCTACACCAGAAAAAACTTTTGATGCTAATGAACAAATGACTTTTAGCACGGAAACAAAGAATAATACCCGAGAAGGGCAGGCTGATCTCCAGAACTCCAACTGATTACCTAACAGATAAAAAGAGCAAAATAATATTAAAGAGGAGAGCAAAATAATATTAAAGAAGAATCTACATCATTTTATAGACAATCTATTGAGACTTTGGATGATTCAAAAATGACTGTAATTAAAATAGATGCCACTTCAAAAAAGATGAAGATGAATGTTCAACCATGAGCTATTGAGAATTGCTACAACTTTTTCACTAGCTTATTAAAATGGACAATGGGAGATTCTCCCCTGACTTATGCATTATGGCAAGAAATGGAGGGAGTTTTATTTGTGGACTTAGAGGCCTTACTATGGAAATCCGTTTGGAACAGAAAGAAAGCTAAAATAAGGTATAAATATGGAATTTAAGATTACATGTATGGGTTGCAGCGGCTTTATAGAGATGTGGATTGATTTGGATTTGGATTTTTAAAAGGTGTTTTTAGGATAAGATTTAGAACTTAATATTGAAATATAGTAAGAATATATTTTCTGGAATAATAGATCTTCCTTTTCTTTTTCTTTTTCTTGGTTTCTTTTTGTTTCTTTCTATTTTTTTCTTATTTTTCCTATTCTTTTCTTATTATTAGACATGATAACTAATTTGTGGAGCTAAAATGATAAAAAGATTGTAATGATGGAAGAGATGAAATTAATAAATGAAGAATTACCAAATAAGAAATAAAATATAGTTGAGAAATATAAGAATGTTGTTATGGAAATAATATTCTTAAATAAGAGAAATTATGGACACCCAAACTGTAAATAATATTTTTGTTTAAGGCTAAGTTAGATATGGTATTTAGAAATTAATAAACCTAAAAACAGGGTTTGATTTACATGGATGAAAGGTTGTTGATAATTTCTATTGATTTATTGAATTCTTTTTAAAGAATGTATTAATGAATTAATTTTACCTAGCAATGTATTAGTTTGACTATACTATTCCAATTGTTAGAGAGGGAAATTTTAAGGAGTATTATTTAAGCTATATATGTATGATGTTATTGTACCTAACTGATTACCCTATCCCCACGTTGTTTCTTAAGTGTTCTGGTGTAAAAAGGGAAAAATCAATAAAAATTGTTTGGAAAAAAAATGGAAACCTTCCAACAGGCAATGACAGATACTCAACAAGGAATGCAAAAAATAGAAGATAAGTCAGTGGTGGTTGACCAGAAATTAGAAGCTTTGCAAGATGAAAATCAGAGATTGGCGCAAACCAATGCGGAACTGGAGGACAGCATGGCTGTCATGGAGATAGAAAGAGCATCATACTTTTTTAAGATTCCAAAATATGATAGAAGAGAAGGATGAGAACCTGTTAGAACTGATGAGTGAGCTATTGGTGGCTCTACTTGGAATGGAAATGGATCAAATGAAACGAGAATTGGATCAGGTATTTAGAGTAAATTCAAACTATGCAAGAAGAAATAGAGTCCCTAGGGAGGTTCATGTCAGATTCCTTAAAAGAGCCTTACGAGATAAGATCTTGAGAGCAGTAAGGGATCAACCATTGAAATATAAAGATAAAGAACTTGTAGTTCTTAAACAGATTCCTAGAAGAATAAGAGAAGTTCGAAGAGAATATCAATTTTTAACAAGGAAATTGGTTAACAGAGGAGTGAATTTTAGATGGTTGGTCCTGGAAGGATTGTTAATCTTTTGGGACTCAAAAAGATATAGACTGGATACTCCATCTCAAGCAGAGGAATTTTTCAACAACCATAGAGCCTTTCTGGAAAAAGGTGACGTTGAGCCTAAGAAACCAAAGGAAATGACTGCTGCAGAAACATCAAAGCAAATGGAGGAGAAAGTACCTAAAAAGACTCAACTAGAGGAAGACGTTAGATCCAAAGATCAGAGACAGATAAGCTCTTCTAGAAGACTGAGGTCTCAATATAATTGAAATCATGGAGGAAATTGGAATTTTTTCACTAAACATAAATGGTCTCAACTCACCATCAAAAAGGAGTAAAATATTTCATAGGCTACAAAAGTTGAAAATGGACATAATCTGTCTTCAAGAAACGCATATTAAGAGACAACATTTTAGAATTTTATAACAACCAAAATTAGGTGAACTTTATTTTTCTTTGGCTTCACAAAAGAAAAGAAGGATGGCTCTCTATATAAAAGAAAAGATGAATCCAAAACAAATGTACATTGATGAAGAAGGGAGAATATTAATGGTGGAAATTACATGGAATCAAAAACAAATATTGATGATTGCAATATATGCTCCCAATGAGAAACAAGAGCAATTTTTTCAGCAATTATATGATAAACTAGTGGACTTAAATTATCATAACCTTTGTATATTTGGAGATTTAATGCAATTGCTGATGCAGCACGAGACTACAAAAGCCACAAACAAGGGGGAAAAAAGAAGAAATATTTTACCTAAGCCTTTCTTAAAAATGAAAGATGAACTCTGTATACAGGATATATGGTGAGAAATGAACCCAGAAAAAGCACAATATACTTTTTACTCAAATAGGCATACATCGTGGTCAAGAATTGACATGATATGGACTTCTTATGATCTGAAGATTATGATACAAGATGTTGAAATAGAACCAAATATTTGGGCAGATCATAATCCAATTAAAATGACTTGGAAAGGATTTAGTAAAAAACTAAGATGGTCATTGAATAAATCTATATTGAAAGAAAAAGAATTCTTACAATTAGCAACAAAAGAAATGGATTTTTTAAAAAAAAAAATCAATAAAAAAGAAGAAACTTCTATTCAAAATGTATGGGACATGGCAAAAGCATATTTTAGAAGTTTGACTATAACTTATGTTGCCAAAAAGAATAAAGAAAAGAAACAAACACAACGTAGATTGAAAGAACAATTTAGCAACTTGAAATCAGAGTTACAGATTGATCCACAAAAGAAAAATTTGAAGATACAAACGGAACTAATAAAACACAAACTAAACTTACTTGAGATGGATATAATGGCACAACAGATTAAATGAGCTAAACAGAACTTTTTTGAAAATGCCAACAAACCAGGAAGATGGCTTGCATACAGATTGAAAAAAGAAAGAGAAAAAAGATTAATAAGTTAGTTACAAGACTCAAAAAGCGAGTTACATTGCCATAATGTTGTAATGAAAAAAGTCACTAAGGCTTACTATGAGACACTTTATAAGGTGGAAGCAGTGGCCAAAGAGGCAATTCAGGATTATCTAAAAGAAGCAAATCTTCCAAAGGTCCCCGAGAACATGCGACAGAGGTTAAATGAGAAGATATCAATGATGGAGATTACAGAGGCAATAAAAAGGCAAAAGAAAGATAAAACACTGGGACTGGATGGACTCTCTGCAGAATTCTATGTAGCCTTACAATATATTGTAACTCCAATTTTGAAAGACTTGTGTAATGAAGCTTTTAGCAGACAAAAATACCGAATTCATGGACTGAAGTCAATATTACTTTGATACCCAAAGAAGATACTGATCTTACACAAATTAAAAACTATAGGCCAATATCGCTATTAAACATGGATTATAAAATCTTCACTGCAATAATGGTGGAAAGAATGAAAAATTTTCTGACTGAATTTATCCATCCAGGCCAAAATGGTTTCCTGCATAAAAGGCAGATAAAGAACAACTAAAGGATTATTTTAAATGTTTTGGAATATTATGAAAATCATCCAGGGAATCAGATGGCACTCATATTTCTTGATGCACAAAAAGTTTTTGTCAATTTAAATTGGCAATTTATGTTCCAACAGCTGCAGGAAATGGATTTTGGTAAAAACTTTATAAAAGCAATTCAAGCAATTTATAAGAAACAAACAACAAGAATACTTTTAAATGGAGACTATACAGACAGATTTGATATTTAAAAAGGCACTAGACAGGGATATTCATTGTCCCCTTTGATATTTATTCTCACATTGGAGGTGTTGGCTAGAAATATCAGACAGGATACAGAAATTAAAGGATTGGAGATTAAAGACCAGAAATATAAATTACAGGCATTTGCGGATGATTTGGTTTTTATTTTAGAGGCCACTGGAAACAGCCATTAAACTCTTGCAGAAAATCGAGAAATTTGGAGAAGTGGCTGGACTGAAAATAAATAGGGAAAAGACTAAAGTACTAACAAAAAATCTAACAGATAAACAGAAAGTCCAACTTGCCAAAAAGACAAATCTTCAAATAGTTAAAAAAGTTAAATACCTAGGTATCTACATAACAGCAAAATATACAACATTAAAAGAGGATAACTATGAGAGATTAATGAAACAAATAAAAATAGATTTGGAAAACTGGGAAAATCTTCAACCATCACTGTTAGGAAGAATAGCGACTGTTAAGATGAACATTTTACCAAAGCTAATTTTTCTATTTCAAACAGTTCCCATTAAATTGAGCAAGAAATTTTTTGACAATTTAAATGCAACAATATTAAGATTTATATGGCAAAGAAAGCAAGAATTAAAAGTAAACTGTTACAAGAATCTAAAGACAGAAGGGGCTTCGGACTCCCGGATTGGAGACTTTATTATCAAGCAGCCACTTTGCTTTGGCTTAAAGAATGGATTACATTGAGAAACAAATGGCTACTTTATTTAGAGGGACATGATCTCCAACTAGGTTGGCACGCTTTTATATGGTACAAGAAAACAAAAGCACATAAATACTTTCAAACTCATGCCATAAGAAATATATTGCTTTCAGAATGGGAGAGAATTAAACACAAAATGTATGCAAAAATACCTGAATGGCTTTCAACAATGGAAGGATTTGCTTACCCAAACTTAATTAATTATGACAAACTTGTTAGTTATAAAGATCTTTTGGATAGGATGGAAAACTTAAAGACAGGCAAGTCCTTCAACATCAAGGTATTGACTTAACATGGAGGTCCTATTTGCAAATCCAAACAAGATATGAAAAAGTTATAAAATCAACAGGATTTTATAAACAGCAGACTCCACTTGATAAAATACTTTTAAAAACAGATGAAAATTTGATCAAGAAACTTTATAAATTTCTGCTAAGATGGAAGATGGAAGAAGAACAAGTAAAAGAAATAATGATAGTATGGGCAAAGAATTTTGGATATTCTATAGACTTAGAAGAATGGCAAAAACTTTGGGATAAAAACATTAAACTTATTAAAGCAGCTTCATACAAAGAAAACTTACACAAAATGTTTTATAGATGGCATATGACACCAGTTCGATTAGCGAAAATGTTTAAAAACGTATCCAATACTTGTTGGAAATGTAAACAAAAACCAGGTACTTACTACCATGCCTGGTGGACATGCCCTAACGCAAAGAAATATTGGTCTAAGATTCATAGATGGCTGGAAAAGATGATGAAAATACAAATAGAATTTAAACTGGAATTGTTTTTGCTAAGAATACTAGGACCCAATTATGGTAAAGAGAATGATTATTTAATACTATGTGTTTTAATAGCTGCAAGAATAATATTTGCCCAATTTTGGAAAAATGAAAATTTACCATCTGATCAGACTATAATTACCAAAATTTTAGAATATGCAGAAATGGATAGATTAACCTTGGAGATGAAAGAGGAAGAAGATTCAATTTACTTGGGAAATTTTTTATCAATGGTTAGAAGTACTATAGAATGAAAAAAGAGCTTGAAATTAAATAGAATAAATTTTATTAAGCTTTATCTTCAATGTTAATAACAGTGTTATTATTAGTGATTTTAAATTCTATTGACGATAGTTAGAATCAGTTATTTCATTAATTATGGTTATCTACTTAGAGGAACTGTATTTACTTATTAATTTTTAATTATATGGTTATAGTCAACTCTACTCATTATAATTGTTTAGTATTATATAAACTATGTTTATTCAATATGTATATCCGGACGATAGTTTGCTTGTTAAAGCATGAGATTATTGTTGGGGGTTACCCCATTATTGTATCTCCCCTTACCCTATCCTGAATTCCCTATTCCTATCCCTTCCCATACCTATACTCACCCTATCCTTCCCTACCTGTATAAAATCTAATAAAATATTTATATAAAAAAAGAGAAAGCAGAAACAAGATAGAATCATCTTCAATCTCCAAGCAGCACTTCCTCCTCCACTCAGAATGGCAGCGTTGCGATAGGACCTGACAGTGGGCCTAACAATAGTGAGAACCCCCACTGAGAGTGCCCATAATTACAAGACCTTGAACTCAGTCACAATAAGATTGTATGCACGGCTATTATTTCCAGAACTATTGGTTAGACCGTAGAAAGCAAGCATTTTTACAAGACTGGACCTCGCAACACTTACAACCTCATTAGGATCAATAGCTGTAGAAAGATCTCTCTGACAAACTGAAAGACAAAAAGGACAAATACAAAAAATGGAAAGAGGGACACATAACTAAGGCCGATTATCAGCAGACAGCCAGAACATGCAAAGATGAAGTCAGGAAAGCAAAGACTCAGAACGAACAAAGACTTGCAACAAAAATCAAGAATAATAAAAAAAAGTTTCTTCCAACACATTAACAACAAGAAAAAGATCAAGGAAATTGTAGCTCCACTAAAGAGAGAAGATGGCAAAAAAAAAATAACAGGCAACAGGGAGAAAGCAGAGCTGCTTAACTCATATTTTGCATCAGTCTTCACACAAAAAGAAACTATAGCCCAAAATATCAAAAAAAAATTGCAAAAGACAAATTAGAAAAAAAATGGTAATAAGCAAGAAAATGGTAAGAGAACACCTATCTGACCTTGATGAATATAAAGCACTGTGGCCTGGCAGATTACATCCCAGAGTTCTGAAGGAGCTGGCAGATGTTATCTCAGAACTATTGCACCACATCTTTCATAAATCCTGGAGCACCGGGGAAGTACCTGAGGATTGGAAAAGGGCTGATGAGGTTCCCATCTTCAAGAAAGGAGGAAAAAGAGACTAGGAAACTACAGACCAATCATCTTAACATCAATACCTGGAAAGGTCCTACAAAAGATAATCAAAAAACAGATCTGCAAACAACTTTTGCTGTTGTTGTTAATTGTGAAGTCGTGTCCGACTCATCGCGACCCCATGGACAATGTTCCTCCAGGTCTTCCTGTCCTCTACCATCTTCTGGAGTCCATTTAATTTCACACCTACTGCTTCAGTGACTCCATCCAGCCATCTCATTCTCTGTCGTCCCCTTCTTCTATTGCCCTCAATCTTTCCCAGCATTAGGCCCTTCTCCAGTGAGTCCTTCATTCTCATTAGGTGGCCAAAGTATTTGAGTTTCAACTTCAGGATCTGGCCTTCTAAAGAGCAGTCAGGGTTGATCTCTTCTAGGACTGACCGGTTTGAACGCCTTGCAGTCCAAGGGACTCGCAGGAGTCTTCTCCAGCACCATAGTTCAAAGGCCTCAATTCTTTGGCGCTCAGCCTTTCTTATGGTCCAACTTTCACAGCCATACATTGCAACTGGGAAAACCATGGCCTGACTATACGCACTTTTGTTGGCAGGGTGATGTCTCTGCTTTTTAGTATGCTGTCTAGATTTGCCATAGCTTTCCTCCCCAGGAGCAAGCGTCTTTTAATTTCTTGGCTGCAGTCCCCATCTGAGGTGATCTTGGAGCCCAGAAAAATAAAATCTGTCACTACCTCCATTTCTTCCCCATCTATTTGCCAGGAATTGAGAGGGCCGGATGCCATGATTTTGGTTTTCTTAGTGTTGAGTTTCAAGCCAACTTTTGCACTCTCCTTCTTCACCCGCATCAAGAGGCTCTTTAGTTCCTCTTCATTTTCTGCCATTAGAGTGGTATCATCTGCATATCTTAGGTTGTTGATATTTCTCCCGGCAATCTTAATTCCAACTTTTGATTCATCTAGCCCTGCCTTTCTCATGATGTGCTCTGCATAGAAGTTAAATAGGCAGGGCGACAGTATACAGCCTTGCCGGACTCCTTTTCCAATTTTGAACCAATCAGTGGTTCCGTGTTCGGTTCTCACTGTTGCTTCTTGACCCGCATATAGGTTTCTCAAGAGACAAATGAGATGGTCTGGTACTCCCATCTCTTTAAGAACTTGCCACAATTTGTTGTGATCCACCCAATCAAAGGCTTTTGCATAGTCAATGAAGCAGAAGTAGATGTTTTTCTGGAACTCCCTAGCTTTCTCCATGATCCAGCGTATGTTGGCAATTTGATCTCTGGTTCCTCTGCCTCTTCGAAATCCTGCCTGTACTTCTAGTAGTTCTCGATCCACATACTGCTGGAGTCTAGCTTGTAGGATTTTAAGCATAACTTTACTAGCATGTGAAATGAGTGCAATGGTGCGATAGTTTGAACATTCTTTGGCATTGCCTTTCTTTGGAATTGGAATGTAAACTGACCTTTTCCAATCTTGTGGCCACTGTTGAGTTTTCCAAATTTGCTGGCAAATTGAGTGTCGCACTTTTACTGCATCATCTTTTAAGATTTTGAATAGCTCAGCTGGAATACTGTCACCTCCACTAGCTTTGTTGTTGCTCAGATTTTCTAAGGCCCATTTCACTTCACATTCTAGGATGTCTGGTTCGAGGTCAGTGACCATCTCATTGTGGTTATCTGGGATGTTAAGCTCATTCTTGTATATTTCTTCTGTGTAGTTTTGCCATCTCTTCTTAATCTCTTCTGCCTCTGTTAGGTCCCTGCCATTTTGGTCCTTTATCATGCCCATCTTTGCATGAAACGTTCCCTTCATATCCCCAATTTTCTTGAAGAGATCTCTGGTCCTCCCTATTCTGTTGTTTTCTTCTATTTCTTTGCACTGTTCATTTAAGAAGGCATTCTTATCTCTTCTAGGTATTCTCTGGATAGCTAGCATGGTTTGTTAAAAACAGATCATGCCAAACCAATCTTATTTCATTCTTCGATAAAGTGACTAAACTAGTAGACCAGTGAAATGATGTGAACGTAGTAGATTTCAGTAAGGCATTTGATAAAGTAGACCACAACCTACTCCTTGGTAAGCTAGAAAAAGCTGGAATAGATAACATCACTACCAGATTGATCTGTAGCTGGCTGGCAAACTGTACTCAATGAGTAGTCCTCAACGGTACTATATTCACATGGAGAGCAGTGGGGTACCTCAAGGTTCCGTCTTAGGCCCAGTACTCTTCAATATCTTCATAAATGACTTAGATGAGGGAACAGAAGGGAACTCATCAAATATGCAGATGACACCAAACTGGCAGGAGTAGCCAACACCACAGAAGACAAATTCAGGATCCAAAAAGATCTTGACAAACTTGAACAATGGGCCCTATCCAACAAAATGAGTTTCAATGTGGGGAAAAGCAAAGTTTTACATTTAGGCTAGAAAAATCAAAGACACAAGTACAGATTGGGTGAGATCTGGCTTAAAAACAGTAATGGAATTACTGGAATCCTAGTGGATGATCACTTGACTACAAGCCAGCAGTGTACAGCAGAAACCAAAAAAGCTAATACAATCCTGGGTTGTACAAACAGAGACATAGAATCAAGATCACACAAAGTATTAGTACTGCTTTATAAAACCCTAGTAATATAAAACCTTAGTAAAACCTGGAATATTGCAGCCAATTTTGGTCACCATATCACAAGAAGAATGTTGAGAGTTTGGAAAAAAAATCAGAGAACAGCAACTAAAATGATCAAAGGCCTGGAGACTAAAACATACGAAGAATGGCTGTGGAACTTGGGTTTTGCTAGTCTAAAGAAAACAAGAAATAGGGGAGACATGATAGCAATATTCCAATATTTGAGGGGCTGCCACAAAGAAGAGGGGGGCAAATTATTCTCCAAAGCACCAGAGGGCAGGACAAAAAACAATGGTTGGAAATTAATCTAAGAGAGAAGCAACCTGGAATTAAGGAGAAAGTTCCCAACAGTGAGGACAATTAACCAATGGAACAGTTGGCCTTCAGAAATTGTGTGCGCTCTATTACTGGAGATTTTTAAGAAGAGACTGGACAGTCACTTGTCTGAGATGGTATAGGTTCTCCTTCTTGAACGGGGGGCTGGACTAGAAGACCTCCAAGGTCCCTTCCAGCTCTATTCGATTCTATACTTATACATACTTCATTTTTGTTTCTATTTCTTGAACTGTTAATATAGACAGTTGTTGCTGTAACAATTTAATTTGATGTGAAATTTTTATATCTGTAGGTGCCTTTTGCAACTCAATTTCATTCTGTCTAATCTCATCTAATATTTTTTGCATCTTTTTCAGGGATTTCTTCTTTTCTAAACAATTATACTATATGAAATAACCCCTCATAACAGCCTTACTTGCATCCCACACAAATGTCAAAGCTGTTTTGCTACCCTGTTTCAACTCTTCCTTCTCATTATAGGTTGCCACATAGAACTGAGGGAGGAGGGTTGCCTAGGTGTTTCACTAGTCAAAATAATCTTCTGACCTATGGGAATCAAGGTCATCTGCTGCTCCCAAGGCTAGGGACTGGGCATTGCATAAAAAGTCCACCAAATAAGTAATAGTAATAGTAGTAAAGTTGGAAGGGACCTTGGAGGTCATCTAGTCCAACCCCCTGCTCAGGCAGGAAACCCTACACCATTTTGGACAAATGGCTGTCCAGTCTCTTCTTTAAAACTTCCAATGTTGGAACATTTACTGCTTCTGGAGGCAGGCTGTTCCACTGATTAATTGTTCTCACTGTCAGGAAGTTTCTCCTTAGTTCTAGGTTGCTTCTCTCAAGTATATTTGGGAACGTAGTTGCTTGCATAGTTTTGTGAGTGGGACCTTTAAGTTTGTAATTGGGCAATTGTTACTTGTATATTCAGACTTGGTTTCACTTTTGATTGTGCTGATATTTTGTAACTAATAAATATATTCTTTGAGGAACTTTCAAGCCTGGAGTTCTACTTTATTCATCTCTGTATTTCAGAACCATGACATTAAACCAAGTCTCTTAAAACTTAAATTTTCTTTCAGAGTGCTGGGCCCTGACCCATTCTTTGAGAGAGTGGTAAAGACTCAGTAAAAATTTGAGGATGGAGGAAAAGCGTGGGGCTATTGTTGGCCGCAATGGAACTCCAGCTGTCAGAGCGCTAGCAGCCATGCCAGCCACCAAGGAGGTATCATTAGCAGGGCTTGGCCAAAGTCCCAGTTGATTCAACCCAGAAAGCTGGTACTGCAGGGGGAGGAAACTATGATCCTAGCTGACCTCTATCAAGCTGAAGCTGTCCCTCAGTGCAGGAGCACTCCTATTACTGCTGAAGAGGAACTTCTGTTGCTGCTGTCCCAGGGATTTTCATCTGCAGCATGCCAGAAGGGAAAGGGACCAATCGGAGGGGACAAATTCAAAGAATGGAAGTTCCAGTCTGCAGTCTACAGACCTTCACTCAAGCAGCTGAAGGAGAGGTTCGGCAGATTGGAGGTAAAAGATATGGTTCCCATCACCCAGGATGTATGCACCATGGGGGGGGGGATGCCAAGGGCTACCCATCTCTTTCCCCCTTCACCGGAGTCTCAGCTTGACTGTGGGAACTCATGCTACCTCACCTATTCCCCAGCCAACTGTGATGTCGAGCCCTGTATCCCAACCAAGCTCACTGCCGCAGCCTTGGGCTGCCAGTCCAAAAGCCCAGCAAAGGGAAGTTCAGAGGGTGGTTTGGCCACATCCTCAGGACCAACAAGCAACTCAGCAGCAAGTGCAGGTGGCCCCGCCATGATTTGAGCCGCCTCCCATCAAGCCCATCTTTGATGGGGACCCCCAAGAAGCTATCCTTTTTCCTGAACCAAGTGTGGACTCATTTAGATCACTGTGCTTATGACTACCTAGATGATACTCAGATGGTGAATGCCATGGCAGCCAATTTGGAGGGGGAAGCAGCTGACTGGGTGACCAACCTCCATGATGAAGGGGCTCCTGAGCTGCAGAATGGAGCAACTGAGAGGTCGTTTTGAAGATGAATCCCAGATCCATCATCTGAAGCAAAAAGGCTGCCCTGCTAAGGAATACGTTTGTGAATTTAGGTGATTTGCTGGTCAGTTAGAGCAGTGGCCAGAATGATCATTGATCAACTATTTCAAGCAGGAGTTTGACCATGACCTAGTCCAAGCCTGCATCATTCAGGGCTTTCCTAGCCAATTGCATGAGTGGTACAGCATGGCGGTGATCTCAACTTCAAATTGGATTGGCCCAGAAAGCTGAACTAAAGCTGAACTAAAGCACAGCTGAACTAAAGCTGCTGCGCACCCAGGAGAAGCACCTTTTTGGCCAAGATTCCCAAGCCAGCACAGCCACCAGTGTCCCTTAAGCACCAGTCAGAGCTCCAATTAAATGCTACTGATGCGGCCAAATGGATCGCCATGCTGTGGGGTGCCCAGCATCCAGCACCAAGGCCAGAAGCACACCAGCTGCCACTGCTAAGCCACAAAAAGCCCCCAGAGGAGGGAGAGAGAAGACAAACTGGTCACGATAGGACTCAGCTGTTGGATACCCCCCTCCTGTTGAGCCCAAGGCAAGAGCCCAGAGTCATTGCAGATGCCAGCACCCTATGATAGTGATGAGGAAGGCAAGGAGAATCTGATGGTAAGTCAATCCATCCTACCTTTTGCGATTGCCACCAAGATAATAGTACCCAAAACTGGAGCCCAAATGGACTTAAATGTGTTAATAGACTCAGGTTGCACCAGGTGCCTAATTAATCTACCACAGTGCTCAAGCTGAGGATTCGGACAAGGCTGTTGCCCCTAGTCATGAGATTTGAACAAGCTGATGGGTCCCTTATTGGCGGTGCACCTGCCATACACCTGGCAGAACCAGTGTGATTGGAAATGGGCAGGCACTGGGAAATCATTCATTTTGTGGTGGTCCCAAAAATGACTGAGGCTGTGATTTTGGGTCTGGCCTGGCTCAACAAGTGGCGCCCAACCATCTGGTGGGAGAATGGAGTGGGGAACTTAAGATTGAGGGTAGGTCCCTTCCCTCCTGCCACCTCCAGTAATACAAAGGACTATACCATAAATGAGGCTCAGGAAGTACACTCTGAAACACTAAAGGCTGCTGTAGAGAAGCTGCCAGGAATCCAGCTTGTCCCAATCAAATACTGTGATTTAGTTGAGGCATTTAGTGAGAAAGAATGCAATGTCCTCCCCCCTCCTGGGCTATGGACTTGCCATCAAAATCTTACTTGGGGCCTCTGTTTCTCTTATCCATAAAGCCTCGTTGCTTCAGAAGTCCAAAGTTCGGTCTTTGCTTTTCCTGGTCTTGCTTGTAAGGCAAAATAAGATTCTCCATATCCTCAGTTAAAACCTCTTCTTTTATAATCTGTTTTGTAGAGTAGTCAAGTGTAATCTGGGAGTCAATTTTAAGTTTTAAAGTAAAGATTCTGGCTCTTAGTTCTGTAGTAGCCTCTTTTATTGTAGTACATATTTCTTCTTTAGCCTCATAAATCTTTTCCAGGATAAGTTTACAGTTTAAATGTCATTGAGACTTCTCCATTTTAACAATAGTTGAAGAAGAATCCTTTTCCTTTTTAGTGAAGGTTACAGTTGAACATTATCCACCACCACAGATCACACAACTGGCTCAAATTATCTTTTTTCTTGAAAAACAGTTTGAAGCCAAAGCTCTCTCATCTCCAAATAAACAACAATCCAATATTAACTTTTGACCAGTAGGTGTCCTCAGTGAGCTAAAAAGACTTCAAATGCCATTTTTTCCTTTTTTCTATCTTTTAAAGGGAGAATAGAAAAAGAAATACTCTGCCGATATAATACTGCTCCAAAAAGCACAAAAAACATTTTTTTTCTACAGCACAATGTAAGTAGGAATAGAATATAGTCTTTAAATGAATTTTTATTTATTTTTTCTGTCCTTTTTATAAAATGCTTTTGTTCCCATGATTACTAAAGCCACTTTCTCCAGACAGGGAAATAATAGCACAAACAGCTTCTATAGTCAAAAACAGCAGGGGTATGGGGAGGAACAAAAGGGGTCTCACCTGGATCATCCGCTGTGGGTCTTTAATGCTTTAATGATGATGTGACTTTCAGCTGGTGCACCACAGTGATCGGCAGGCGGATCTTTGCTCTGTCGGCCCTAAGGAGAAGCTGTAGACTCAGGGGAAGCTGCCGCCCTTCCCTATCTACCAGCCAGCCTCCTCCTTGGTGGTTGCTCCTCCAGGGTGACTTTCGACCCCCTAGGGGGTCTACCGGTGAAGGAAACTCTGAACAGCCTGGAGAGAAGTTTCCAGGCGTGACTGGTGTCACCGCATTCCGGAACCGGAACCGGAAGGATTAAATCAGAAATCAAGATGGTCTGTATCGAATCAAGTGACACTACAAGCAACAAAAAGAGACCTATTATTTGGAAGGGAAGCCTTGTTATGGAAACCTACCTGGCAAAAGAGGAAAGCTAGAATAAGATTGAAAAATGAAATTTAAAATTTCTTAAATTGGATTAAAGGCACCCTAGAACTATGGACTGATATAAGGACTGAGATTTTGAGTTTGAAGTAAAAAATGTCTTAGAGTTGGAGTGAATCAATAATTAATTGAATGTTAATTAAATATTGAAATGATTTAAGGTTTGCTATTAATTTGTTAACTTAAAGAGATTGATTAAGTGAAGGATTAGATATCTAGAGAATAGTTTGATAAATACATACATTTAGATGTGTCTAGGATAGATTAATATTTCTGTTTAAAAACGAGATATCTTTCTATATAAGGGATTAAAGACAACTTAGAATACTAGGAATGTTCCTTTTAGAATGTTAGGTTTATTTCTATGAAAATTATGATGTAATAGAATGACAAAAATTGAAGAGATGTTTCAGATTTGAAGTGAACTAATAGTTAATTGAAATTTAATAAGATGATATGATTTTCTATGATATGGACGTTATTAGTCATGATAATTAACTGGAGACTTGATGGAATGACATGATTTAAGGCATGATATTATTTTTTTAGCTTGAAGAGATAGATCAATTGATAGATTTGATAGGTATAGGATAGATTAATATTTTACTCTAAATAAGGGAGAGTAATGGAAGAAGAAACAAATAAGATTTTGATAAAATTAAGAAAGTAGAACATATGTGGAAGGGATATTTGAATTGAAAATGTTTTTATTTAAAGTTAATTTGATTATGGTAGAAATTGATGAAGCTTAAAAACAGGTTGAATAAATTTAAGCTAGAATTGGATATTCTAAATATACTATGCTCTTTGAGGGAAAAAGAGAGAATATTTGACGTATTGATTATATTATGTATATATGTCTTGTTTTAAGATGTTTGATTACCCCAGCACCACGGTGTGTCCTGAATATGTTGCTCTGAGAACTTAAAAAACAATAAAATTTGTTTTAAAAAAATCTTATTTGGGGCCAAGCTTCTGAAGCAAAAAATGTACTCAGTGATACCCAGAGAGACAAAGGAGTACATTGACAAGAACTTTGCCCGGGGTTTCATCCAACCAGCAAAATCTTGTGTAGCAGCTCCTGTATTGTTCAAAGAAAAGAAAGATGGGTTATTGAGATTATGTGTAAATTTTAAAAGACTGAACACTGTCAGCCTAGAGATCATGTACCTCCTCCCCTTAATGAAGGACATATTAGCTCACCTGAAAAGGAGAAAGTTTTTACAAAGTTGGATTAAGGGAGACTTATTACTGAGTCTGGATTAAAGAAGGGGATGAATGGAAAACCCCCTTGGGAAGCTTCCAATTTAAAGTGATGCCTTTTGGACTACAAGGAGCTCCTGCTGTATTTATGCAGATAATCAACCAGGTGCTCTTAATCATCTGTATAAAGGGGTTTTGGTATATCTTGATGACATTCTCATTTACACTGAGATTATGGAAGAGCACATTAAACTGGTCTGTGAAGTGCTGAGGAAACTGCTGAAGGCTAAACTGTATGCAAAGCTTTCTAAATGTGAGTTTCACTAGACACACTTTGATTATCTAAGGTACCAAATTTCAAATGAGGGGATAGAAATAGATCCTGCAAAAGTGAAAGCTGTATTGAAATGGCAATCCCCTTGCATCTATAAACAACTCAAAGCTTTCTGGAGTTTGTTAACTTTTACTCCAATTTATCCCCTCTTTCACAAAGATAGCCATGCCAATAACTAACTTATTGAAAATAGAAAGGGGGGGGAGAAACCTTGACCTTGTCAGCCATTGCCTTAGTCCCTAGAATGTCAAGTTGCATTCAAGAAACTAAAAAGACTCAAGCACCTATTCTCAAGCACCCTGATCCTGAAAAGCAATTCATCATTCAAGCTGATGTGAGTGATGTGACTGTGGGTGCTGTTCTCTTACAAAAAAATCACCAGGGGGAATTACAACCCTGTGCTTACACTTTCCAGAAGCTAACCAATATGGAGAGGAGGTGGGCAGTTTGGGAGAAGGAGGCTTTTGTGGTATGATGGGTGATACTAATGTGGCATCATTTTTTGGAAGGGGGGAGATACCTTTTGAAGTATGGACTGATCATAAAAATTTGGAAGCTCTGAAAACCCCCTGCAAATTATCCCCAAAACAGATCTGGTGTGTTCAATACTTCAACCATTTCAACTTCACCTTAATTATTTCCCAGGGGGTAAGAATGTTTTGGCTGATGCCTTGTCCAGAATGCTCCAGTTCAAAGTCACCAAGAGGAAGTAATCAACTCCATTATTCCCCTGCCGCAATCTGCTTCTCAAATAACAACTAGATCGTAAACCCAAGGACTACCTGATGGTCCTGACGATTGTTTGCTGAAGGAACTAAAGGAGCAATTAGAGACTGATACCTGGTTCAAAGACAACAAATCTATTTTAACCCTTAGGGGAGGACTAGCCTGGAAAGGCTCTAAGTTATACTTCCCAGATGGCCTCAGATTCCAAGCCCTTCAATGGAGTCATGATGCAAAGCAAGCGGGTCATTTTGGGTTCTTGAAAATGTTGCATTTAGTGTGGAGGCAATTCTGGTAGCCAGGGATGAAAAGAGACATTGAGAGTTATGTGAGGAGCTGTGCTACCTGCACTGCAATGAAAAGATGTCCTGGGAAGCCCCCAAGATTGCTACAACAAGTGACTGACCCTTCCTGCCACTATTATTTTCCAAACAAGTGCTCAGGACTTCCCTCTGCCCAGAAGCTAATCAAGATGTTTTTGAAACACGTATATTGACTCCATGGTGCCCCAAAGCAGATTATTTCTGATAGAGAGGTCCAGTTTACTGCTAAATTCTGGAGGGAGTTTGTTAAACTAATTGGGTCCTCCCAGGGGCTTTCATCTGTTTTTCATCTGAATACTAATGGAGCTGCAGAGAAAGCTAACACAATGGTGGAACAGTATCTCAGATGCTATGTAAATTACCAGCAGACTAATTGGACTGACCTCCCGCCTTTTGCAGAGGTAGTCTACAACAATAGTGTGCACAGTAGCACTGGACTCACCCCATTTAAAATAGTAATGAGTTGAGATTTTGTGGCTATGCCTGAGTACCCCCAGGAGCTTCCTACTTCCCAGACTTTGGATCAATGGGTGATATCTTTCCAGAGGGGTTGGGTGAATGTGAAGAAAGCATTGACCAAGGCCACCAAGGTTTACAAGGAGTAGGCAGATAAATGATGTTCTTCTCAAAAACCATTTTATGTTGAGCAATTGGTTTATCTTTCAACAAAATATTTAAGGTTAAAGTTACCCAGCAGAAAATTGGTGCCAAGGTTTCTTGGTCCTTTTCCCATCATGAAAATCATAAATCCTGTTACAGTGGAACTGAAACTTCCATGACTGTTGGGAAAAGACCACTCTGTGTTTTATTACAGTCTATTGAAATCTGTGTCTGAATCCTTTTTAAGACCTTTTCCAAAGAAGCCACCAGGTCCAGTAGTGGTAGAGGGGGAGACACATTATGAAATAAAACAAATTATTGATTCTAGGTTATACAAGGGGAAGTTACAATATCTCATTCAGTGGAAAGACTATTCACTGTCAGAAGCTATGTGGGTGAAATGTACCAATGTGAAAGCAGACAGGTTAATACACTTTTTTATGATAAATATCCTCACAAGTCTCAAGAAACACTTAACATTCTTATTCTTGTTTCCCATACAGGAGACTCTTTCTTTTTGAGAGGGACCAATTGTCAGTTCTAAAATGAGCATGGCTGCAGCCATTTTTCTTCTCATTCTAGGTTGCCACATAGAACCGAGGGGGGCGGGTTGCCCAGATGCTTCGCTAGTCAAAATAATCTTCTGTCCCAGGCTAGAGACTGGGCATTGCATAAAAAGCTCACAAAATAAATATATTGGGGAATGTAGTTGCTTACATAGTTTTGTTGGTGGGACCTTTAACTTTGTAATTGGGCAATTGTTACTTGTATATTCAGACTTGGTTTCAATTTTGACTATGCTGATACTTTGTAACTAATAAACATATATTTGAGGAACTTTCAAGACTTGGAATTCTGCTTTATTCATCTCTGTACGTCAGAACCATGACATCTAAATTATTATCAAAATACTGTTTTAATTTGTTTTTACAATCTTTCACAATCACCTCCTTTTGCAAAATAATTTCATTTAATCTCCATCTATAATTCAACCTCTTCCCTTTAAGTACCAAAAGCACTGGGTTATGATCAGAGAAAGATTTAACTAAAATATCAACTTTTAAAATTTTATTTGCAAGATTTTTAGAAATCCAAATCATGTCAATCCTTGAAAAGGATTTATGTCTTTCTGGAAAAAAAAGTATATTCTCTAGCAGAACCATTTTTATATCTCCACAAGTCTATTAATATTAAGTTATCCATCATATCGAAGAAAATGTTCAGTAGTTTACCGTGGGAGGGTTTAATCCCCTTAGATGACGATCTATCTAAAGCTGGTAAAGTCACTCCATTCCAGTCCTCCAACATGAACCAATTTACATATAAAAATGCTATTAACTGGTCCATAAGATATTTGAAAAAAATGTATTTATCATCATTTGGCCTAAATAGGCCTACTACTATTGATTTTATTCCATTAATTAATCTACCATAGTCATCTACTAAAAGTAGCTTAGGTTTAAGTTGAGGTTTTATATATAGAACAACTTCATTAGTTTTCTTTAAACCAGCATATATAAATTCCTCCCCTAGTTGTTTATTTATTAAATATTTCTTATCCTGTTTCTTAATATGTAATCCGTGAAGGCAAATTATATCAACATTAAGTTTCTTCAGATAATGAAATATTTTTTTTAAGTTTAGATGGGGCATTCACCCATTGGTGGAATTCAAATATGTGAACAACCAATTCTCTGTGTGGATGCCACTTCCAGAAGTCTATTCTGAGCCTGGGCAACAAAAAATTAGCTATTAGTTCTGCCGAAGTGGTACAAACTGGCTGAATCCCACCATTGCATTCACCCCATCAATATTCCAGGTGATAACCTTAATCTTCATCTTTGCAAAGTAGCAGATTCCTGTACCATTATCTCCATACTATCTCTTGGCATTGTTTTGCCGCAGATTTCTTGTCTCAATCCAGATCCTCAGCTGACTCTAAAATTAGTTTATGTATAATCAGAAAATCCTTGGCTTTTTCTATAGAGTTCAATCTGAATGTTTGCTCCTGGTAAGTAAATAGTGCTCCTTCGAGCTTATCCCAACAATAGGGGATCTTTCTCTTCTTTAAGATATCGGTAAAAAAAATTTTTCTCAAAATTCTCAATGGGATTTCCTTCAGCACAATAATATCCACATTTTCCATTCTCAGTTTGGCCTCGATACTTCTTCCCATGTTCTGAATTAACTCATGTGTCTTGGCTCTACATTCATCCAAAAACGGTTTTAAGAGTTCTAGATCTCCTGATAATCTTTCAGTCTTCTCCTTTCTTTTTCTGATTGCCATATTTAATATGTAGATAAAGTTTTAAAATTTGAAGCTACACACTTTAAAAATATAGATTATAAATTTAAATTATTATAAGTCCAATGATTTGCAAAACTAGTAAAAAAAAGTAATGGTTAACCAATCACAGTCTTTTGGCTCCCTCTTGTGGTCAACTAATGTTACTGACCAAGGAAAAGTCTTAAAAAGGAGAGGAGAGGAGAATGGATCAATCAAAAGCTGTTAAACTCTGTGTTGTTTCATTCTCCCGCCATATAGAGCCCTGCAAAAATTGATACCTTTCAAAAATAGTTTTCACAATAATTTACAACTTCTTTAGTTTTGCTCAGAAAAACCAACTCTTCCCTCCACACAATTTTTAAAGTTATGGAGCTTCAGAAATGACAATAGTTCCACAAAAAGGAAATGACAAGCGGCAACTAGAGGAAGTGTCAGAATCCAATTATATTTCATCTCTAGTTATCAATTATAAAAAAACCCATTTCTGTCTTCTATGGATTCTGTCATACGATGAAGGGAAGGGGGTGAACAAAGGGGCTTTATGGCCCTCACTTCCTTTGGTACACTTCAAAGGAACTGGATGTGTGTATCACCAAAAGAACTAACCATAACAATGGGGCTATTACCTTTCATGTAGTTTTCTTTGAAGTCTCCATCCAGCCGGCAGTAAGGAAAAGGGGGTGTCAGTGTAATGCCTGAGACTGTCGCTGGAAGAGGGGGGTGATTGGGTGGGGCTACTGGGGAACCCCTTAAAACCTTCAATGGGAGAGCTTGGACCCCAAGTCCTGTCTAGAATGCCAGCAACCATTTTCTCTTAATAAAGGATTCCTGTTGGAAGAATTGTTCCAAGAGTTCTGTCTTCTTAAGATGCAAAGTGGGGTGGGTCCTTACATTAGACAGGACTTGCAAAATTAATCCACCTGGAAGGGAGACCCTTGCCGGGGGATTTTGCAAAAATTTACCATGTCAGACAATGGAGCAAGAAAGGGGGAAAACTCCCTGGAAAGAGAGCCGCTGACCCAACTGGAACCTTGTCAGATGTTGGGATCTGAGAGGTCAGATTCCTCAGGAGAAGAAGTGGTGGAGACACGGGACCACAAGCCTCACTGGTCAATGGGCGTTGGAAAGAAAAGTGAGTGGGGGAAGGAATCAAGAAAGGTGACCCTGAGATGGGGGGGGGGGTCAAGCAACCAGAATGGAAGCAGGAGATGGAGAAATCCCTGCACGCAAGTGAAGAGGGAGAAAGCTGGGCACCGTACTCAGACTGGATCTTAGAGAAAGCTATTGACCTGATGAAGAGAACTCTCAGCTCCCTAGGAGAGGAAAATCCTGAGCCCTATGGCCGCCTCAGCTCCTGGAGCCGCAAAGGGAGAGACACCAAGGGGGACATGGAACCTGCAACCCTGGGGACATCTGCTGATCCAGTAGTCCGCACCCCCTACCGAACCACAGATGGTGATCTGGACAGAAGACACTACCACCAACAACGGAGGCACCGATCCATTCCAAGACGTCTGCCATTGGAGGTGAAATTCAAAGGGGAGCCAACACGCTTGGGGTTTTTCTAATCCAAGTCCTCAGCTACATGGAGGAATACGGGCGAGACATCCCCAGCGACAAAGCCCGCATCTGGATCATGCAATCTGGATGGACCGGCTGCAGATTGGGTGGTGAACTTGCATGACTCCAATGCCCCAGAACTCAGCGACTTCAACCGTTTCATGTCCTCTCTGAGAAGCCGATTTGAAGACCCCCTGGCTGATCGCAAAGCCCGCGAAAGGATAAAAATGATGAGGCAAGGCAAACGCCCAGTGGCTGAATATACACAAGAATTCCGGACCATTGCCAACAAACTGAACTGGCCAGAAGACATCCTCTTTAGACATTTCAAAGACGGACTAAATTATGACCTCTATGACGCTTGCCTGCCCCGAGGGGACCCACACCAACTTGAGGAGTGGTACATCTTGGCAGAGGAAGCAGAGATCGACATATTGAAGAGACACCACCGAGGAAAACAATGGAGCTGCTCCCCGCCTGAGTTGACACACGAACCAGTGAAACCATTGGCTACAGCCAAGAAGCAAATGAGGTGTTTCAAGTGCGGAAGAGAAGGGCATCGAGCTATAGAATGCCGTTCCAAAGCCCCCCAGCACAATCCAGACAGATCCCCAATCAGCATGCCATGAGAATGATGGAAATTGCGGAACCCCCCACTTCTGCTCATCAGGGGGAAAGAACTCCAGCCTACACCGCAGGGCCAGTGGACGCCTCAGATGACAGCTCGGAGGGTGAACCCCTGGTAAGTGGACGCATCACACCCATCCTCAAGACAGTGACTATATTAATTCCCCCATGCCCGAAGCCGTGAAGGTGAAAGCCTTAATAGACTCTGGCTGCACCCACTGCCTCATTAGCCCGACACTAGTGGGGAATCTGGGCATTCCATCGAGGAGATTGGAACAACAAATCTCATTTGGCCAGTTAGATGGGCAACCATGAAGAGGACTTAACGTTTGTGGTGACCCCAGGTATGGAATGCCCAATGATCCTAGGGTTGGAATGGTTAAAAAAATGGAACCCCTGGGTAAACTGGAGGACGACAGAAATCAAATTCCCAAAGGGGGACCCTATGGACTTAAAACCCCAAGGGGGCTACCAGAACCAAGAATAAAAAAAGCATCCATGGGAGAGGAAAAGGGACTAACAGAAATACCAGAGGAATACAGAGACCTTGCTGAAGTTTTCAGTGAAGAGAGGGCGGATTAGCTCCTCCCCCCCACCGACCCACAGACTGTACCATTGAATTCAAGCCTGGGGCAAAACTCCCGAAGCCCAGATTATACTCCATCAGCCCAAAAGAGAAGGAGGAAATGGAAAAATTCATTAAAAAAAACCTAGAGAGAGGTTTCATTGAGCCAGCCAAGCCTAAAGTGGCTGCCCCGGTCCTTTTTAGAGAGAAGAAGGATGGCCCTTTACATTTATGCGTGGATTATAGGGCCCTGAATACGATCAGTGAAAGCAACCTATACCCTCTGCCCCTCATGAAAGACAGGCTGTCACACCTCTTGAAAGGGAATTTTTTTTTCTAAACTAGACCTAAGGGAAGCTTACTATCATGTGAGAATTAAGGAAGGGGACGAATGGAAGACCACATTTAACTGCCCCATGGCAGTTGCCATTTGGATTACAAGGGGGCCCTGCAGTCTTTGTGCAATTAATCAATGACGTTCTAAGGGAGCACCTGTTTAAGGGGGTCCTTGTTTACTTGGACGACATTCTTATCTTTACTGAAACAAAAGAGGAACATGTCAACCTTGTCAGAGCGGTTTTAAAGAAATTGCGAGCCGCCCACCTATATGCCAAACTCTCAAAATGTGAATTCCACCAGGAAAGGATAGACTACCTAGGTTATCGCATATCCCCCCAGGGCATTGAAATGGACCCAGAGAAGGTCAGAGCAGTATTAGATTGGGCACCACCCAGCACAAGAAAGCAACTACAAAGTTTCCTGGGCTTTGCAAACTTTTACCGCCAATTCATCCCCTCATTTGCCCAGATAGCCTTGCCCCTCACTAACTTACTAAAAACGAAGGGAGCATCCTCAGTAAAACCTAGCCAGCCACTAACATGCACAATGGAGTGCCAAGCAGCGTTTGAGAGACTAAAGAGACTTTTTTCTGCTGAACCAGTACTAAGGCACCCAGACATGGACAAGCCCTTCATAATACAGGCAGATGCAAGTGATGTGGCAGTGGGGGCTGTTCTATTACAAGAAAACGATGATGCATATACATCCAAGAAACTCACAGAAACAGAACAGCGCTGGCCCGTATGGGAGAAGGAGGCATACAGGATACTTTGGGCATTACTCACGTGGCGACAGTTCTTGGAAGGCAACAAAATCCCCTTCCAGGTGTGGACTGATCACAAAAATTTGGAAGCCCTGAAAACATCCATGAAACTCAATCCCAAACAAGCTCACTGGTCCCAGCATTTTCACCAGTTCCAATTTAAGCTCAAACATTTACCAGGGAGAAAGAACTTCCTGGCAGATGCACTATCTCGCATGCCCCAATATAACAGCGCACGAGCCACAGACTCTAAACCAATGATGGCAGAGTCACAACTGGCAGCACCAGTAACCACAAGAACCCAAGCTAAATTAAAGCCACAACTGGACAGCCAAACTAGAATTGAATTCCGGAAAAGTTTGGAAACAGACGAATGGTTCCAGAAAAACAAAAATGTGTGCACAATGAGAGACTGGTAGCCTTGGGTAGGGGAAAAGTTATATATACCAACAACCCAAAGAGCCACATTCATGCAACTTTGCCATGACACAAAATCAGCAGGGCATTTTGGATTTGTAAAAACTTTACACTTAATTAAATGGCAATTTTGGTGGCCATCAATAAAAAAGGACATAGAAAGTTATGTAGCCAGCTGCCCAAAATGTGTGACTGCAAAGAGGTTGCAAGGGAAATCGCCAGGACTATTACAAACAGTGGCAAATCCCTCAGCCCCCTGGGGGGAAATAGCCATGGATTTTATAGTGGAATTGCCAGAAAGCAATGGGAATACGGTTGTCTGGACGGTCACAGACTTGTTTTCCAAACAGGTGCACTTTATCCCTTGCCAAAAGATTCCCACTGCAAAGGCCTTAACAAAACTTTTCATCCAGCACATTTACAGATTGCACAGGGCACCCCAACGCATCATCTCTGATAGGGGAGTGCAATTTACGTCTGCATTTTGGAAGGAATTTTTATCCCTCTTAGGGACCACTCAGGGACTGACATCTAGCCATCACCCTCAGTCAGATGGACAAACAGAACATTGCCATTCAGTACTTGAGCAATATTTGAGATATTTTTTGAATTTCCAACAAAGTGATTGGATGGACTTACTCCCTTTTGCAGAAGTTGCCTACAATAATGCAGTCCACTCCAGCACAGGCTACACTCCTTTTCAAATAGCCAACAGTCAAAGTTTCAACCCCATGCCAGAACTAACCCCAAACAAACCAACGATGCCATCACTGAAAGAATGGATGGAACAATTACAAGACACCTGGCCAATAGTTAGAAAAGCACTGGATGAAGCTAGGCAGGCATATAAAGCACAAGCGGATAAAAAAGGGTTGAGCCTACCCCATTCATTATAGGAGAAATGGTGTACTTATCTACAAAATACCTAAAGTCCCTACAGCCCTGTAAAAATATATAGGGCCTTTTCCAATTAAAAGAATCATAAACCCAGTAACAGTAGAATTAGAATTACCCAAAAATCTCAGGCAAATACACCCAATTTTTCATTGCAGCTTGCTGAAAAGAGAGTGTCAGTAACCTCTACGGCCAAAAATCCCCACCACCACCTCCAATCATGGTGGAGGGCGAACAACACTTTGAAATAAAGGAAATCCTTGACTCTAGGAGATATCATGGAGCAACTCAGTACCTAGTTGCCTGGAAACACCTCCCTCCCTCACAAAACGAGTGGGTCCATAAACGTCATGTCAGAGTCCCGAAGCTATTAAAGAAGTTTCACACAGAATACCCTAACAAGCCTGACTAACTTTTATACCTGTTTTGTTTTCTTTCAGGTTGTTGTTGTTAATTGCGAAGTCGTGTCCGACCCATCGCGACCCCATGGACAACGTTCCTCCAGGTCTTCCTGTCCTCTACCATCTTCTGGAGTCCATTTAAGTTCACACCTACTGCTTCAGTGACTCCATCCAGCCATCTCATTCTCTGTCATCCCCTTCTTCTATTGCCCTCAATCTTTCCCAGCATTAGGGTCTTCTCCAGTGAGTCCTTCCTTCTCATTAGGTGGCCAAAGTACTTGAGTTTCAACTTCAGGATCTGGCCTTCTAAAGAGCACTCGGGGTTGATCTCTTCTAGGACTAACCGGTTTGAACGCCTTGCAGTCCAAGGGACTCGCAGGAGTCTTCTCCAGCACCATAGTTCAAAGGCCTCAATTCTTTTGCGCTCAGCCTTTCTTATGGTCCAACTTTCACAGCCATACATTGCAACTGGGAAAACCATGGCCTGGACTATACGCACTTTTGTTGGCAGGGTGATGTCTCTGCTTTTTAGAATGCTGTCTAGATTTGCCATAGCTTTCCTCCCCAGGAGCAAGCGTCTTTTAATTTCTTGGCTGCAGTCCCCATCTGAGGTGATCTTGGAGCCCAGAAAAATAAAATCTGTCACTACCTCCATTTCTTCCCCATCTATTTGCCAGGAATTGAGAGGGCCGGATGCCATGATTTTGGTTTTCTTAATGTTGAGTTTCAAGCCAACTTTTGCACTCTCCTTCTTCACCCGCATCAAGAGGCTCTTTAGTTCCTCTTCACTTTCTGCCATTAGAGTGGTATCATCTGCATATCTTAGGTTGTTGATATTTTTCCCGGCAATCTTAATTCCAACTTTTGATTCATCTAGCCTTGCCTTTCTCATGATGTGCTCTGCATATAAGTTAAATAGGCAAGGCGACAGTATACAGCCTTGCCGGACTCCTTTTCCAATTTTGAACCAATCAGTGGTTCCGTGTCCAGTTCTCACTGTTGCTTCTTGACCCGCATATAGGTTTCTCAAGAGACAAATAATATGGTCTGGTACTCCCATCTCTTTAAGAACTTGCCACAATTTGTTGTGATCCACACAATCAAAGGCTTTTGCATAGTCAATGAAGCAGAAGTAGATGTTTTTCTGGAACTCCCTAGCTTTCTCCATGATCCAGCGTATGTTGGCAATTTGATCTCTAGTTCCTCTGCCTCTTCGAAATCCTGCCTGTACTTCTGGTAGTTCTCGATCCACATACTGCTGGAGTCTAGCTTGTAGGATTTTAAGCATAACTTTACTAGCATGTGAAATGAGTGCAATGGTGCGATAGTTTGAACATTCTTTGGCATTGCCTTTCTTTGGAATTGGAATGTAAACTGACCTTTTCCAATCCTGTGGCCACTGTTGAGTTTTCCAAATTTGCTGGCAAATTGAGTGTAGCACTTTTATTGCATCATCTTTTAAGATTTTGAATAGCTCAGCTGGAATACTGTCACCTCCACTAGCTTTGTTGTTGCTCAAATTTTCTAAGGCCCATTTCACTTCACATTCTAGGATGTCTGGTTCGAAGTCAGTGACCATCTCATTGTGGTTATCTGGGATGTTAAGCTCATTCTTGTATAGTTCTTCTGTGTAGTTTCTTTCAGGTAGATCTGTCATATTTTTGAGGGGCAGGATGTCAGAATCCAATTATATTTCATCTCTAGTTATCAATTATAAAAAACCCCATTTCTGCCTTCTATGGATTCTGTTATACGATGAAGGGAAGGGGGTGAACAAAGGGGCTTTATGCCCTCACTTCCTTCAGTACATTTCAAAAGAACTGGATGTGTGTATCGCCAAAAGAACTAACCATAAGAATGGGGCTATTACCTTTCATGTAGTTTTCTCTGAAGAAAGGAACTGGATGTGTGTATCATCAAAAGGACTAACCATAACAATGGGGCTATTACCTTTCATGTAGTTTTCTTTGAAGTCTCCATCCAGCCGGCAGTAAGGAAAAGAGGGTGGCAGTGTAATGCCTGAGACTGTCGCTGGAAGAGGGGGGGTGATTGGGTGGGGCTACTGGGGAACCCCTTAAAACCTTGAATGGGAGAATTTGGACCCCAAGTCCTATCTAGAACGTCTGCAACCATTTTCTCTTAATAAAGGATGCCTGTTTGAAGAATTATTCCAAGAGTTCTGTCTTCTTAAGATGCAAAGTGGGGTGGGTCCTTACAGGAAGTCTCTCTTGACAAGAAAGGTAAATATATTGAGAAATAAGTGTTTAGGAACCGGTGGCATCCCTTAATGTTCAAATAAACAGCTTCCACAGTGAACTTTCATGGTTGCCCCTGCCCCAGCCATTACTTCTTCATCAAGAAGCAGTCTGAGAGCATCCGGCTATTCAGGGGAGCAAGAGGGTTATTTCCAGAGATTCCCCTTTCCCAGGGAAGTTTCTTCTGGCTTAGAAACTGTTCTAAGCCTAAAACTTTGGAGAATCTGCAGGAGTTCTAATGAGATTCGGCTGGCAGGGAGCCCTTCTTCTGGTGGAAATCTAGCCCTGATGAATGGTTTTGATATGGTCTCTATCCTTTTGATCAATGAGAGGGTCCTCAAAGCACTTGCAGAGTGACACCATGAAGTGGTTAAAGTTTCTCAATTCTGGTGCATCGTCATTGTGGATGATGACCACCCATCTCACTGCCATTCTTTCCAGGGCCTTGGTGACGTACACTTTACCACCTTCTGTAGCTATTTTGGGACCATGTTCTTGCATGTAGGTCATGACTTGGGCCAGGAAGAACTCCAATTTCTCTCCATCAAATTTCACCCTCAGCGTTGGGGTCTTGTGGCTCCTTCTCCTCACTGGAGCGATCCGGACAGGGCTCCCACTCTGGGCCACCCCTAATGGTGCTTGGGCTGCTGTTGCCATTGCAGCCACAGGAGCTTTGCCTGCTACAGTGGATGTGGTCATCCCTTCAGTTGCTGAGGCCAGGTGTGGTTGCTCATCTGGCTGGGAGGCTTGGGAGAGGACTTCATGCCTTGAAGTTTTCAAAGGCTCCCTGCATAAATTAGATGGCTTGCTCCATCATCTAGCCATCCTCTCTGCCCAATTCTTGCTCCTACTCCTCCAGTTCTTTCAGCTCCTTTTTCTGTTCCCTCTAGTGAATGCTGTGGCTTCCACTTGTGAAGGTAACTCCAGAGGGCTTCTCTTCCCAGTCTTCCTTCCTCCTGATGCCCAGAAACCACCTGGGTCTTGGCAGGTTGCCACAGCTCTCCACATCTCTTGTTCATTCAAAAAGATCCAGACCAGGAGGGGGCCTGGATGAAGTTTCCCCCCAACATTCGATATTCTCTGGGTCATTCTATTGAAGTGATGCCCTCTCTGGATTGACCAAGATTGCAGATTCCACTTAATGTGAGACCTGCCCCAGTCTGATCCCTTAGGGAAGCAAAACTCTCAACTCCATCTGAAGTGAAAAGGGACTTTTACTAAGAGATAATGATTGCAGGAAAATCAAGTGGAATCTAAAATTCCTGTGCACTTATACAATACTAAAAACCCCCATTTCCCCAAGTCCTTCCCCTGTAGTTTGTCCCTGCATAGCCAAACCAACACTGCTGAGATGTTATGAGAAACTCTGAGGTGTTTGGGCTGGTGAATTTCCACACTCAGGGCAAATGGCCTTGAAGATTTCAGTGCCAGAGTGAACCAGATTCCAACTGCCTTGTTCTTCCTCAACTGTCAATCCCCCCTCCTAGTTTCCTGCCATAAAGGTATACAGCAAATTGCCTATTTGTTTCCCCCCCTTTCCCTTTGATGACAGAATTCCAGCAAGGCACCAAGCTGAAACTAGTGGTTCTGACAGCAATACCCATTTTAGAGAGTACTTCAAAAACTATTTAAGTTTTATATGAGAGCATTCTATGCAGCATCAATGTTCTAGCTCCATGGTGGTGAACCTATGGCATGCGTGCCACAAGCGGCATGCGGAGCTGTCCCTGATGGCATGCAAACCATTGCTGGCTGAGCTGCTTCCCCCCTCCTCTTTGCACATGCACAGAGCTTCGTGCTCTCTGCGCATGCGCAGCCTGGGAATAGGTGAGAGGATACTATAAAAGGAACTTTTGGAGCACGCAGCATTCATGGCAGAAAACAAGAGAGAGAGCATGAGTGAACAGCAAACAGCGAAAGCGGTAAGTTTCAGCGGCAGGGGCAGAGTGATAATGGTGGGGGGCAGGGCTCGTATGCTCCACATGCCCCACACGAGGTCCTCCCTCCCCTCACAGGGCCCCACTTACTTGGGTGGTGCCCAGCTCCATCATCACCACCTCAAAGACCGCCGTCTCCTTGGCCTGCCACTGATTCTGCAGTGCAATCTCTTTGAACTTGTTCTACTTGGCCACAACGGACGAGGAGGTGGCCACTGGGGGAGACAAGGCTGAGGCCAAAAAGCCCGGCACAGTGGCCCCAGAACATCCTGCTGGCACTGCCATTTTGCATCACCTTACGCCCCACCCTGTGCCGCCTGCCCCGTGCCATCTCCAGCCTGCCGCTGCTTCTGCAGCACAATTGTGTTGAACTTGTGCTACTTGGCTGCAGCAGCCAAGGCCATGGCCACTGGGGGAGATAAGGCCGAGGCTGAAAAGCCTGGCACAATGGCCCCAGAACACCCCACCAGAGCTGCCATCTTGCAGCGCCCAGCGCTGCCATTTTGTGTCACCTCATGCCCCGCCTTGCGCCGCTCACCTCGCCCCATCTCTCGTCTGCCACTACTTCTGCAGCACAATCGCATTGAATTTGCACTGCTTGGCCACAGCCGCTGAGGCTGCGGCTACCGGGGGAGACGAGGCCACGGCTGAAGAGCCCAGCACAGTGGCCCCGGAACACCCCACCGGTGCTGCATTTTGCATTACCTCATGCCCCACCTTGCACAGCCTGCCTGTCAAGCCCCCGTGGGCTCGACATTCACAGGGGGAGGTAAGCGATCCCAGCCAAGCCAGTGAGCTCTGGAGGGCAGCTGCCACATAGCTGATCACCGGGAGCCCCATGCGGTGCTGTGCAGCCCTGGCCACACCAGCAGGCTCCAAAGGGAGGCTGCCACACAGCTGGTTGTCAGGAGCCTGGCACAACAGACCTACCGGTTAGCATGGGAGGCTCCAGAGACGCCAGCGGCACAAAAGAGTGAGGCATGTAGATTAGGATCAAATCTACAGTTACTGAGAGGGAGAAGCACCTACCAGGTCCCCCACTCAGCCCTGAAGGTGAAGCCCTCCAGACCCGTTAAGAAATGGACAGAGGTACAACACCATGACCCGACAGGAGCGATACTTACAGCATGGTAATGCTGCGAGACAAAGGCGGCAGCAGGCATGGTTCTAAGCTCCAACCGGACATGTGGAGGCAGCTGCAATCCAATACACCTCACCAGCAAGAAGAAGGCAGGCAGCAGCGCAAGTTTCCCCCGCAGCCTCCCGCAGGAGCACTACGAGCATCAAAGGTAAGAGAGCCCTGAATGCACCTGGGCTAATCTCCTCGGCTTGCCGCATTCTCCTTCCATGGCATCTGCCGCCCCGGAGATCTAGTCGGGCGTGCAGCTGCAAACTGTGAGTTTGTGGGGAAGGTGGATGGTGGGAGATTCTCACATATGGTTGGATTTCAAATTATGGTTTGTAATGGTCTTTAGTTTGGAGCAAGTGTGAACTGGCTATACTCTCTGCCATGGAAGAGCCATTTGCTGTCTTTCCATCCATCCGAAGTTACTCCTTGAGTCTCCCACACTTTTTTGATCCTTAAATTTATTCAAAAATACCATCCTTGTTATATCCGGATTGTGCCTAAGGAAAGTTTATAACTTTAGCTTTAAGTATTCTTGCTTAAAGAAACATCAGTAAGAATATTCTCCTGCAAAATACTACCATATGTAGAATATACTAAACAAAATATAAGGGGAAAAAAGCCTAGAAAAAAATTGTGATAATGAACAGTTTGGATCCTGATAGTTTTTCATTGCTACTGTATACTGTTTATCAATTGCACAATAAAATTATTTGAAACCAACATGTTATGCTATCCTAATGCACAACTGCACAAATATGAATGTAATCTCTGAGGAGGCTATCACATCTGGGCTACAAAAATTTGGTTAAAGCATTCGTGTTTGCTGATATTTTGTGGTCCAAGAATTTTGAGACAAGATCTAGTCTCCCCAATTTAAAAGGAAATAATTACAGTAATGATTCACACTTCAAATTTTCATTAGCACTGGATCCATTGTTTTTTTCAATTTCATTGTTACAAATATATGTTCACGCATAGTCATCACTCTATTCTTTTTTGATGCAATTTCAAGCAGAGAAAATGAGTAAGAAAGAGGGTTGAAAAACAAAGACTCCCATCTGGTCACCCTTATTCATTTGTAGGTCTCTAATCTCATTGTCATCTATGCATTCATGTTTTCTTAACAATAATTTATCTTCTGAATCACGGAGGACATTAATTTCAAATGTTGTGTGGTTTTTTTCTCCCAGACTTTGTCCAAATTTCATTATTGCCAGTCACTAAGGTAGTATTTCTCAAACTTTCTGGCTGGGAATTCTGGGAGTTGAAGTCCACAGATCTTCAAATAGCCAAGACTGAAAAATCAGTGTAGTGTAGTGTAGTGTAGTAATAATATACAGCTATTACTAACTTATGGATTCCTGCTTACATATGGCCACACAACAATCTAAATAAGATCAGTTCTGGTTTTTGACATTTGAACTCTTTCAGTTATAATTAAAATCCACTTTCCAGTATTTATGAATTCTCAATATCAGGCCCCCTTTCATGAGATGTAAATTCTTTTCTCTTTTTCTTAAATTCATAGGCATACAAATCTTTCCTTCCTTCCTTCCTTCCTTCCTTCCTTCCTTCCTTCCTTCCTTCCTTCCTTCCTTCCTTCCTTCCTTCCTTCCTTCCTTCCTTCCTCTGTACCACTTATTTCAGTTACAGTTTAAGCTACAGTCATCCCCAATGGGCCCATCTCTGATCATATGCACTAGCTTTTTACATATAGTAACAATTTTAATGAGCTAGAGAAATTGTATGATGGATATTAGCCATATTTGTACTTATATCACATGCTGCATAACGTATGCAAGTTTCAAGTCTGGAGAGACATTTTAACTGTAGAGCAAGCATGTCAAACTGCTGGCCTGTGGGCCGGATGCATCACGCCAAAACCGCCGGCAATGGGGAAAAAGTCATGATTCATTGCGTCACGAGTTTGACATGCTGCTGTAGAGTATTCAACCAACTAGGAGGTACATACTAAGAACATTTCTGAATTGAACAAAAACTGCATCTAATCCAAGATCCTACAGGAAGACAAGAAGATGCCTCTAAGAAACTTACGGCAGGACACAAGTCCAATACATCCTCTCTTCCATGTTCCCAGCCCCTATTACAGTATTTTTATGATCACCCTGAATATGTTTTTGTTTCTGTGACTTCTCTAATATTTATTCCTTATGTGTCATTCCACTATCATCTTTTGTTATAACTTCCATGCCATTTTTCACTCTTTTTATTCCTTTCTGCTTTGCTTTTTATTCCCTCTCTTTTATATATTTTCTTTCATCTTCACTGAAAGAAAATCCTTCCAGGTCCCCACTATAATCTATGGTTCAAATGAAAGCAGCCTGTTTTATTTATTATTTACTAATTTTCTGTAAATCTTGGCCCCACATTTAAAGTCAGGGTAAACATGCATTAAAATACATGCAGCAGTGGCACAACATTAATGGTGGCCACCCCGCCTCAGCTGGCTGCCCAGCCTCGTAGGTGGTGGCAATGGGGGGGTGTCTGAAGCTGCCTCAGCAGATCCCAACAAAGCAGCATTCACACTCACCGGCTGCCCAGCCTTGTGGCAGCAGCGAGGAGTGGATGTGCATGCACCAGAATGTGAAAAATGGTTTTAAGTCACTTTTTAAAGTGTCGTTGTCACTTCAAACCATCACTAAGTGAACTGTTGTAAAGTGAGGACTACTGTATTATATCACTTTTGTCCTTTTGGGGGGGTCATCAAGTTTATATCAAGTTTTTGGCACCTTGCTAGGCGACTGGAAAAGCTCTCTTACAGTACCCAGATTGCAGCTGCTTTCTTGCAGGTATGTGGAATGGCGTGGGACCCACAGGGTTTGCAAAGTTAGGTGAGGAAGTTGGTTACAGTTTTTTAGGAAAGATAAAATAGACAACCAAGAATGCTTATTGACCATTCTTTGTCTAGATTTTATATCAGTTGCATCTGCTAACATAAGCATTCTGCTTCAGATTTCTCTGCTATTTTCAGTATCTGGTAAAATGAGTACTTTTCCAACAACCTGTAAAATCTGCTTTCATTGTTTAATTCCCCCCTCCTAGATTGTTGATTCAGAGAATATCCATTTCTTTAGTGTTAACTAATAGTGTTAGTTATTTAGAGATAGATTTGTATTGGTTGCTTCATTTTTTAAATTTTTTTGTGTGTTTTTTAGACTCCAAGTCTTGTACACCCACCCAAAAATGACTACAGCCAAAAACCCAAAAACAGATAGTGGAAGATCATTCTAAGAGGCCTGGACATTGGAGTGATTGAATGCAGTGGGAAAGCATTATGTGTTACAGTATATGCAACGAAAGTGTTGTGTGTCACACATCAAGTGTCAGATGGCACTTTGAAACCAACCACAGAAATGTTGCTGAACTTGGTGATAATGAAAGGAAAGAGTTTCTTAAAGGGAAATTGAGGAGCTATCATTCCCAGTATCTTAGTTTTTCCAACTATCTTTCCAGAACAAATCATCTGACAGCTGCCAGTTTTAAAATTTCACTGTGCATAGCAAAACATGGTAAGCCTCTCTGTGATGGGGATATTATCAAAACAATCATGTTGTCTGGAAGTGTTTCTCTTTTTTATGATTTCCCAGACAAGGATAAAATTATTCAATGCATCTCTGAGATACCACTGAGCAGAAACACCGTTAAAGATAGAGTCCAGCGCATGGCAAGTGATGTTAGTCAGCAGCTCACCACTGACTTACAAAAGGCAGCCTGTTACTCCATGTGCTTGGACGAAAGCACAGATATCAATAACCATACAAAGCTGGTAGTAATTTTGCGTTATGCTGTTGGTGACATCATGAGAGAGGAGCTGCTGAAACTGATGTCTTTGCCTGAAAGAATACAAGGTGTAGATATCTACAATGCTGTGAAGGTGTCAGAATCCAATTATACTTCATCTCCAGTTATCAATTATAGAAAACCCCATTTCTGCGCTATCTGGATTCTGTCATAAAGAAAGAGAGGGGGGTGAACAAAGGGGCTTTATGGCCCTCACTTCCTTTGGTACAACTTCAAAGGGATTGAATGTGGTTAGCACCAAAAGGCCTTATCACAACAAAGGAGGCTATTTACCTTTCATGTAGTTTATCTGAAGTCTCCATCCAGACGGAAGAAAGGAAAAAAGGGGTGGGATTGTGATGCCTGAAACTGTCACTGGAAGAGGGGGGTGATTGGGTGGGACTACTGGGGAACCCCTTAAAACCTCAAATGGGAGAGCTTGAACCCCAAGTCCTGTCTAGAACGCCTGCAACCATTTTCTCTTAATAAAGGATCCCGGTTGGAAGAATTATTCCAAGAGTTCTGTCTTCTTAAGATGCAAAGTGGGGTGGGTCCTTACAGAAGGAAGCTTTTTTGTCACAAGACATAAGATCAGAAAAGGTGGTTTCAGTTACAAGTGATGGAGCACCTTCTATGGTGGGGGCAACATCTGGTTTCATACAGTTGTTTCTTCAAGAAACAAAACATAAAGTAATTCAATTCCACTGCATCATTCACCAGGAAGTTCTTTGTGCCAAGGAAAGCAACAAAACATTTGACAATGTCCTCAAAGACATCACAAAAATAGTGAATTACATCATGGCTCATGCTCTGAATTGTCGGCAGTTTCAAGTACTACTTGAGGAGATTCAGGCACAGTATGATTGTTTGTTTATCTATAACAATGTCTGGTGGCTGAGCAGAGGATGAGTCCTGGAGAGATTTGTGGCCTGCTTGGATGAAATGTGGCTGTTTATGCATGAAAAAGGGCAAGAATATCCACAGCTCACTGATATGGCCTGGCTTACCAACCTCATGTTTTTTACAGACTTTACATACCACTTCAGTCTGCTCAACAAACAATTACAAGGTGCAGAGAAAACAGCAGAAAGGATGTTTTGTGACATCAAAACATTTGAGAGAAAACTGCAGGTTTTTGAAAGAGACCTTGAAAGTGGGCAGCTGAAATATTTTCCTAGTCTAAAAGTTCATTTAGAAAATTCTACATCATTTGCAGACAATCCTACAAGCCATCAGGAAATCTGGAATTTTCTAGCATTGTAGCAGCTACAAAGATAAATTTTAGATTTTCACAGCTCTGTAAGAGGGAGACAATCCTGTGTTTACTTACTTCTCCAAATAAAGCCAAATTTGAAGAACTAGATCTTTCCTGCTTAGAGTGGTTAGATTTAGGAAATCTAGAAATGGAGCTACTGGAATTTCAGGAAAATACTATCTGGAAAAATAAATTCTGTGATTTGTGTAAAATGCTAGAGAAGATGGAAAGGATAACAAAGGACAGCACAGTTAGTGCTGAGAACGAAATTCTCAAAGTGTGGAATTCTCTGTCAGATAATTTTAAATCCATGAAAGTACTTGGGATTGCTTTCCTTACTTTGTTTGGATCATCTTACGCCTGTGAGCAGCTGTTTTCAGCTTTGAATTATATAAAATCTGACACCAGAAGCAGACTAACAGATGACCTGAGTGCTGCATGTGTTGCTTTCAAAATTACAAACTATGAACCAAGGGTAGATAAGTTATCAGCAGGCATACAACAGCAAAAATCACATTAATTCTTTAAAAGCATGCCATAGGGTGTAATAAGTTGGGGGTTTGTAGTTACTGTGAGTTGTTGGGGGCACAGAGGGAGGCTCAGCCAATCTTACTGTATACATATTATACTTTGATAATAAAGGTTCATTCAAATGCAAACTTTTCCTTTTCAATAAAAAATTGTTTGTATCATTGAAAGCTCCGTTTTTGTGTTTTTGGAAGGTGGAATGAGTGGGGGATTTTAACTTTTTGCCTGATTTTGCTCTTTTAAAAAGAATGCGCCCCAATACCCCCCTGCATAGGCAGAAGCCTTGTACCATCGCCGTTCTCCTGCTGTGCTCCCCCAGCCCCTTTCCCTTCCTTTGAAACAACCCCCCAATCCTCCCATTCCTTCCTTCTGAATTAAAATAAGAGAAAGCCAAGTTTTTTCTTTTGTGGTCTTTACATATTTAGCCTGCAGTTAGAAGGAAGTGGGGAAGAAAACCATCACGAGACACTCTTCTGTTTTAACTTTTTTTCCATGTTTCTTTTTGGAGTTTTCATCCTGCTTTCATGAGAGGGCAGCGTTGGGAAGGGAGTGTAGCTACCCTTCTCCAAGCCATCAGCTGAGCAAGATGCCTGCCTGCCTGCGCTCTTCCCCCTGTTCGAGGCTTTCCTTCAGGATTGGCAAGAGCGAGCTGTTTGGTTTTTAATTCCCCTCCCATCTGCTGCATGGTTGCAGCAGATTTTGGTCTCTTCTGTTGTGCTTTGAAGTTACCCACAAAGCACGTTTGTTTTTTGGGGGATCCCCACTCTGGTTGGTAAGCTTGCTTAAATCCTCTTCCACCTCCTCCTCACCAGAGCCCCCTTTGTCTGCAACCTGCCCTAGCCCCTGCCTCACCTTGCCTTGCCCCACGGCAATGGCACCCCTGCCCTGCCCTCTCCCTTGCCTCAGTTCACCCTGTAGAACAAGCCTCCTACCCACTGCCTCACCCGCCAGAGAACCCCTGAATTGCCCCCAATCCTGCCTGGCCCCCACAGGCATTTCTCCCCAGGAGCAACATTGAGGTGGCCACACCCACCCACACTGCCATGACTACCATAGCCATGCCCACTTGGCCATGCCCATTAAGTGGCCACACCCATTTTCTGGCCACATCCACTTGGTCACGCCCATTCAGTGGCCACGCCCCCGGTACCCATGATGCATAAGTGGGTTTCAGGTTGCAGTTTGGGCACTCGGTCTCTAAACGGTTCGCTGCCACTGGTCTAGCTACTAAATATTAAACTCAAGAACATGACTTAAACTGATAGAGAATTGTTCACTATGGATGTAGATTATTTCCACTTCAAGTTTGTAATAAAGCTTAAAAGCTTCCTGTTTTAGTTTTAAGAAAGCTAGATCTTCTCTTTTGCTAGTCTAATGTTTATATATTAATAATAAGATATGATAAGAATAAAAAAACTTCAATTTTTGTACTACATCTTTCACGATTACAAAACCATATTTACAGCTTAGAAAATGATTAGAGATCAGAATGATATCAATCTCAGTGAAACATGGATTGAATTGACTGATTTTCATAATTATATAGATTTTAAATTATATCATTTGCTTCTCTATAGTTGGGATTCTTTATAGTAGGACTAATAAATGCAAGCTAAACACTGATCATATCCTATATCATGAAATATAATTCTGTCCTCAAAAATCACTCTTGATCAAGAGGTTCTTTCATTGATTTTGTTTTGTTTTAAGCAAAAATAAAAACAGATGATATGGAGAATCAATCTGACATTAAGGCAGACATCTATGGTCACATGATCAAATATAAAATCTTTGCAGAATGTATATGGGTCAATATAAAAGGGAAAAAAAGGGTACATAGGTGTATATTACAAGCCACCCAACCAATCAGAAGAAATAGATGAACTCTTTGCCAACCAACTAACAAATGTATGTAGGAAGCATACCACAGTCATAATGGGAGACTTCAACTATCCAGATATCAATTGGGACACAAACTCTTCAGTGAGCGGGTGAGCAAACAGATTCCTAACAACATAGCTGACAACTTTGTCATCCAACAGGTGAAGAAGGGAACTAGACATAAAGCCATTCTAGACTTAATTCTAACTAATAGAGAAGAAGTGATAGAGGGGGTTGAAGTTGCTGGAACCTTGGGCAAAAGTGACCATGTCATACAGGGAATTTAATATAACGCAAACACTAGCAACAAAAAACAATTCAACCAGTGTCTTGAACTTCAAAAGAGCCAATTTTAACAAACTCTGAGAGAACCTAGGAAAGATCCCATGGATGAAAATCCTAAAGGGGAAAACAACCCAAGAAGTGTGGGAAACTCTGAAAAATGCAATCATAAAAGCCCAGACCACCACAATACCACTGAAAAAGAAAAACAAGAAATTCAAGAAGAAACCAGCATGGCTGCACAAAGATTTCTCTGACAAACTGAAAGACAAAAAGGACAAATACAAAAAATGGAAAGAGGGGCACATAACTAAGGCCAATTATCAGCAGACAGCCGGAACATGCAAAGATGAAGTCAGGAAAGCAAAGCTCAGAACGAACAAAGACTTGCAACAATCAATCAATTTATTATTACAGCCAAAGGCCAACACATAAATTAAATATTCAAATAAAACAAAACTAAACAGAACTAATACAAGAAGACATGGCAATAAATTACGATTAATGATGTAATCAATGGGTGACCAAGGTCTGTCTAGTTTTCAGACAGTATAACAAAAACTAGCTTCAGAAAAATTGAGTCATACTGATCTGACAATAAAAATACATTGAGTATAGTCTAATGCTGGATAAAAACATATAATAAAATTAATTATAAAAAATTATTTAAAAGATCTAAAATGTTTATTTATGTTTCTGGCAAATCCCCAGTGCTGCTGCGCAGAATCTAGCCACCTGCACCATGATCACTGCCTGGTCGTCCTTAAACAGCCACTGGAGATAAATACTTTCCGAATGACCAAGATATTTATCAATTATGGGGAGGATATGCTTTTTCCAAATAGCTCTATAAAAGGAACATCGAAGGAGTATGTGTCCAATGGTCTCCACTTCTCCTGAGCCACAGCAGCAGAGTCTTCCAGCCAACAGTGTCTTTTTATACTTGCCGTACAGGATGGCTGATGGAAACACATGGCACCATGCAAGTCAGAATGCTTTCTGGTGGTTTATTGATTCCAACTGACTAAGATACCTGGCAGGTGTAACCATGTATCTAATAGAGTCTGAAGCCAGAAATAGTGGAGCTATACCTAAGTCCACTTGCCTCTTGATGACCTCTACCCTTTGACGCAAGGTTTGTTTTGCTTGGTCGTAGTCAAATTTGAGAATTGAGGCTGATGAGAAGCCTAGTTTGGCAAGGTTGGACTTAACTGTCTTGATCCATAAAGAGGAGAATTTATCTTGAAGAATTAATGGAGCAAGGCCTTGTGGAAAGCAATTAAGCCTTAGTCAGATGTTTAAGGAAGCTATACAGATTCTTGCTTCAACTTTTATCAATCCTGTCTTCAGGCGCAGAAGTGCATTTGGGACACAGCGTGACATCTGGAGAATTGTTCTGATAAATTTGGATTGAACTCATTCCAGTGGTGTAAAACATGAAGCTGAAGGTTCGAGCAAGGTCCCATAGAGAAGCTGTGCTAGCGACTTGGCCAGAAATAGCTTAATTGCAGCTGGAACATAGTGTCCCCCATTACGGAAAAATTTAAGAATGGCATTCGCTGATCATTGGCCAGAGGTAGGCGTGTATTCTCCATGGGCTTTTTGTGAGCCAGTGGCATGGATAACCACCCCTAGGTATTTAAAGGTGGTCACCTGCTCTATTTTGTGGCTATATAAATACCATGAATACTGTTTTGGCCTTTTTGCAAAAGCCATAACCTTTGTTTTCTCATAATTTATGTCCAGTTTATTATATTTGCAATACTGGACAAGGCCTGCAAGGCTCTTTTAAGGGCAACTGGAGTCCTGGAAAGAATCACAGTGTCATCTGCATAGAGCAGCAGAGCAAGTCTTTGGTCACCTATTTTGGGGTGGTGGTAATTTGGATTATTTAACCATTTTACCATCTCATTTATGTAAAAATTGAAGAGCAAGGGGGCCAAAATGCACCCCTGTTTAACCCCCTTTTGAGTTTCAGCTGACCTTGAGAGAGACCCTTGCATATTACACCTCACCTTGAGGGATATTTTGGTATGTAAGGCACGTAATAGATGGAGGAGTCTATGATCAATTGAGGCATTCAAGATCCAGCCACTCCTTTAATTTATCTTGAAGGTGTTTGGCATAGAGATTGCTGATTATATTTAGCAGACTTATTGATCTGTAATTGGCAGGGTCGTCTCTCTTTTCCTTTCTATAAATTGGGACCACAATTGCCAAGCCCTAATCCTCTCAAACATGGCCGCTGGAGTCAATATAGGTGAATAGCGCTGCCAGGACAGGTATCCACCACTCTATATTATTCTTTAGTAATTCGGCCAAAATGAAGTCAGCTCCTGTAGCCTTCCCAATCCTGAGTTGGCCAATGAGGGATTTAATTTCAGACTCTGAAACTGGAGGTCACTCAGGTAAATCCTTCATTATAGATCTTGTACTCTCGCTGGAGGGGTCTTCATACATTCTCTGAAAATGAAATTCCCAGGTTATAGGAGATATGTGACAATCTAATGGGGAATAGATTCTTTCAGAGTGGCAAGCTATTAGATGCCAAAATAAGGAGGAGTTCTTTTGCTTTGCTGCCATGATGAGCTGTTCCCAGGAAGACCTTGTGTCTTGTCTCTTCTTGAATGCAATCAATTGCTTGAATTGTTTTTTGAGTGTAAGTAACTGTTTAAGAATTGCTTTATTCTACAGCTGATTTACAAGTTATGCTTCAAAGGGTTCAAGCGGCCACGGATGGCAAAGCTTCTGACATGGAATGTTAATGGCTTGAATTCACCACAGAAAAGAAAAAAAGTATTTCATTATTTGAAACAATATAACAATGATGTAGTATGTTTGCAAGAAACTCATATAACTTCGAAGGACTCTAAGTATTTGATAAATTCTCATTTAGGATCGCATTTTACAGCTCCTGCCCCAGGAAAAAAGGGGGAGTTGTAATCTACATTAAAAAAAATTTATTGGCTAAATTAATTGACTCTGATTCTCAAGGAAGATATGTTATTATTGAGTTAGTATTACAAGGCAAGAAATTCCTTATTGTTGGACTATATGCTCCAAATCAACAACAGAAACAATTTTATAAGTTTTTGCATGGAAAAATAAATCAGTTGGATTATAAATCAGTTATTTTGATGGGTGATTGGAATGGAGTTTTGGACACAGAGAAGGACAAAAAGGGTTCTTTTAAAACTTTTAATCAAACTAGATTACCTAACCTTTTTTTTTTTATATGAAAATGACTTGGAATTTATTGATATTTGGCGAGAAAGGAATTCAAATGAAAAAGACTTTACTTTTTATTCTGACAGACACCAATCATTTTCTAGGATTGATTTTTTCTTGATTACTACTGATCTTCTTTCTAGGGTTAAAAAAGTCAAGATTTTTCCTAGGACAATGTCTGACCGTAGCCCCTTCTGGTTGGAGTTATTTGTGGAAGATGGGAGTAGAAGATCTTGGAGACTGAATGAAAATTTATTTACACAGGAGGAGCTGGTGCAGAAGTGCAGAGAACATCTGAAGGAATTTTTTGTCCTAAATATGAAGATATATTATGGTATGGAGAAGATGGATAAATTATATTCAGGTTAAATATGGAACTAAAAAGTTCCATTTATTTTATGATTAAATCTTTAAAAAAGAAAAAAAATAAGTATTTTTATATATAATAATTGTTTATATAATAATTGCTTACAAATGGATTTGTTTATAATATGTTATTAAGGTTTAAAGGGAGTTAAGAGTTAAGTATGATTTTAATTGTTGTATAAATTGTTAAATTTAATTAGATTATGTTTAATATGCTTGTAATACCCTGTATTTGGCTCTGGGAAGTGGGGGGGGGGTAGAGGGGTGGGGATGGGTGGGTTATTTTGTTAATTACTAATAAAACTTTTTAAATAAAAAAAAGAATTGCTTTATTGCCATATCCAGTCTCGTTTTTGTACTCCTTGTATGCCAAGTTAAGGGCTCTCTTGGCTTCTATGCAATCCTTATCAAACCATGGTTTGGAGGCGATACAGGACCTCTTAACTGAGAAATTTTGATCATGTGCTAATAATGGTTGTAGCTCATAAACTAAACTTTTACAGAGTTCTACAGAGTCTTGAATCGGCTTGGCTGATATAAAGGCTGCATGGATTTTTTGAAAATTATCCTCTGTTAGGGCTCTCCTTACCTTCTTTTTTTGTAATATTTTATTAATTTTCCAATTTTACATTTGAATATTTAAAAAGCAACGTGGTGACTGGGTTAATGAATAGCTCAATAACAAAATCTTAGTACAAATCTCAGGCTACAACATCAAATATTTCTTCTCTTTTTCCCTTAACAATTACTGTCTCATGTTCAGGTTGGTACATTTCTAATTATATCAATTACATAAGGACATCATTATTACATTTATCAATAAAATTTTAGCTTATACATATCTTAATTATATTCAGTCTTCGTAAGCAGTCCATATCCTGTTATTGATTTTAGTCAATTTTTAATTTCTTGTCAATATTCCAATTTAGCCTTTTATATTTATAATTTTCAGACTTTGGGTAACCAAGATGTCCCTTATTTCACTAGATAACAGACTATAATATCCAAAATACAGATTTTATCTATTTAAATATAATCGTGTTCTATTTCCCACCATATTAAATCATCTACTTAATAACACAATATCCCCCCTTTTTAAAAAATATATTTTATTGGTTTTATAGTTTTAACAAAAAGTGTTTAAGACACACCATGGTGTTTGGGTAAACAAAGATTCCAACATAAAATCACACAATAACAGCTCAACTTAATGCACTCGCTATCATCTCTCTATTTCCCTCAAGTAACATAGTAAATTTAATATATTTCATTTCTATCGTAAATTTCTATTACTACTAAACCTGTTTATTAAAACTTTAAATCATTTTCAATTACCATAATCAGATAGTGTTTTACATCAACATATTATCACTTCAAATACCTCTTGCAAATATATTCAAGTCTTAATCCCTCTCATCCCTTTTTTATCACCAATCGTATTTATTTCTTCTTCCAATAATAACTAGTTTAGTTTAAAAAAAACCAATATTGTCATATCTTATCAAATCGTATTATTATACACAAACATATCTTAAGTAATTAAACATTACACATGTATAATTGTAGTTTTCTTACTTCTAAATCTAAATCATTATCCTTAACCTTTCAGCTAATGTCCATTTTTGTTACTTATAGTAGTCTTTGACTTTATTCATTTCCATTCATTAAAGAAACCAAATTCCATCCAATTAATTATCATACCATATCAAGACGTATTATTATACACAAAAATCTCCTAATTAATTAAGCATTTCAAAATTCCAGTCTAAATCAATCTATTATTCCAAGGAATGCATTCTTAGGCTCTATAAAGCCAAGTTTCTTTTTTCATTCCACATTTAACTTTCATATTTCCATATCAAATTTCCATAAAACAAAAAAGTCATCAAACTAAATTAAACACACATAAATATAATTGTAGATTTCTTACTTCTAAATCTAAATCATTATCCTTAAAACAATCCATAGAACCAACATTGCCTTTTACTCCATTAAAGATTTTTAAATTTGTTTTTTGGGCTTCCGGTGGTTCCAGCGACGACGATGGCGGCGTTTTACAAAGCCGTCCATTCCTGGTCCATGTAAAAGCCGCGGGACTTTGACAATCAGCTGTCCCGCAGCTTGAATCTCCTCCCTGGGAGGAGGAGAGCTCTCAGGTAGAGGTAAGAGCTCCCCTGGATCCCTGTTATTTTGGGGATCGGAGGGTAGAGCTCCCTCGGAGAGCTCCGCGTTTCAGGGAGCCTTCGTCCCAAAGTTTTGGGATGAAGCAAGCTGCCGCTTCCACATCTGCTTCTTTTAGCTGCTTGTGAGTATTTGAAAGCAGACGGAGCAGACCAGGAGAGACTGCATTCAAGTTTGATGTGTCTTTAACTTCAGCAAGTTTCCTCTTCTTCTCCTTTTGTTCACTTTCCCTTTAGAAGAAAGGGAAAGTGAAAGGCAAAATGGCGATTGTCTTTCTTGCATGATTGCGTTATAAAGCAAAACCTGGATATAGATTAATACTCTAAATATAGAGAAAAAATTTGGCTTTTATTCTTCTTCCTTTTTTTAAAGAATAATTAAAAGAACTGTGATTCTTTTTTTCTTTTTTTCTTCTTTTTTTTTCCAATAAGAATCTTTCTTCTTGGAACTTAAGAAAATGGCTTCAAAACACCTGCCTCCTGCTCCTAAAGCTCCTATCTCTTCCCCAATGCTTCAGTCTGTTTCTCAGAAACCAAAATCACCTCCACCCTCTCCTCCTCCTGCAATTTCTCTTAGTGATTTACAAGAAGCTTTAAAAAAACATGCTTTGGACATTAAGGAGGAAGTAAAAGATCTTATAATTGCAGAGAGGGCTAATACAGAAGAATTATTGGAGAAAAAGAACAAGCAAGTAAGGGACCACATACTTTTTGCTTTTCAGGACCTTGCTCTGCATATAGAGAGAATTGATGACAAAATGGAGAAGATTACTGAAAATGCAACAAGAACTGAATCTAGACTGCAGGAGGTAGAGAACAAGATAGAAATCATATAGGATGAACAAATCATTTCACAATATAGAGAGATGGAATATGCATTGCGTATCAGAGGGCTGAGAGAGAATTCTCAGGAGGACTTAAAGATGCTTATTGTGAAAGATATTGCTCTTAATCTTCATTGGAGGCCTGAAATAACTGAGAATGAGATAGAAAAAATTTTTAGAGTTAACTCATGGGTTGCCAGACAGAGAAATTTACCAAGAGATGTGGTTATTTATTTTTCCAGAAGATCCATTCGTAATGAAATTATACAGGCTTTTTATAAACAAAAGTTTCAAAATGCAGACCAAGAGGTGATAATTTTAAAAGAAATACCTCCAAAAATTCTAAGAGGCTGAAAAGATTTTACTTTTCTGTCTGATGAGCTAAAACATTGTCAAATTCAGTTTAGATGGGAGATTCCAAGAGGAATAATAGTGAATTATGAGGGGATACGTCATAAATTAACCACTGTCTCGAAGGCAAGAGATTTTTATCATTCTATTTTAAAGGCAACATCATCATCACCTCCACAAATAAGGATAACAGAAGAGTCTCTTATGGCAGGAGCCTCATCAATGATGGCTATGGAACAAGCTGCACAGAATCTTGAGATAAAAGAGCAAAGGATGACACGAGCTGCCTATAAACGTAAAGAAAAAGAGCAGCAGCAGAAGAATGGTGATAAATTTGAAAGTATGGTTACTACAGAGCCTGTGGGAGGAGCAAGACCAAAAAGATCTTCGACAGTTGATTTGCAGGCCATGCTCCAGAGGCTCCAGACCGGTGGAAATGGCCAGGTTTCTGACCTGGAATGTTAATGCTTAAATGTGCCACAGAAACGAAGAAAGGTTTTTCACTATTTGAAACAACATAATAATGACTTGATATGTTTGCAAGAGACTCATATAACTTTAAAGGACTCTAAATTTTTGATGAATTGCCCCAGCTTCAGGGGAAAAAGGGGAAGTGGTAATTTATGTGAAGAAAATTTTTTCATCTAAACTAATTGAGGCTGATTCTGAAGGAAGATATCTTTTTGTGGAACTATTATTACAAGGCCAAAAAGTTCTTATTGTTGGATTATATGCTCCCAATCAACAACAGAAACAATTTTATAAGTTGCTGCATGGGAAGATATCTCAGTTGGATTACAAATCGGTAATTTTGATGGGTGACTGGAATGGGGTTTTAGATTCAACTATGGATAAGAGGAGCTCTTCTAAAACTTTTACCCAAACCAAATTACCTAAGACTTTTTTTAATTTGAAAGAAGAATTGGAGCTTACTGATATCTGGCAAGAAAGGAATATAAGTGATAGAGGCTTTACTTTCTATTCGGATAGACATCAGTCATTTTCAAGCATTGACTTTTTTTTGATCACTAGTGACTTCCTCTCTAGAGTGAGGAAGGTGAAAATTTTTTCCAGGACATTGTCAGATCACAGTCCGGTGTGGATGGAACTATATCTGGAAGATGGGAATAGAAGACCTTGGAGACTGAATGAGAATTTGTTTAATCGGGAAGAGTTCGTACAAAAGTGTAAAGAGCATTTAAAGGATTTTTTTGTTATAAACATGAACAAGGGTACATCGATGTCCATGGTTTGGGATGCCAGTAAGGCATATATGAGGGGAATTTTGATTCAATTGAATAAAGTTTTTAGGGAAAAGGGGTTACGAAGATGTAGAGAAATAGAAGAAGAGATTAAATTAAAAGAACAAGAATTGGTTCTTAACCCAACTGATAATAATTTAAAGATATCCATAAAGATGCTTAAGGAACAATTTCATATGCTGATGGCAGATCAGGTGGCTACCAATCTGTCGTATATGAGACACAATACTTTTTGTAATGCGAATAAGCCTGGGAAGTGGTTGGCTTATCAGTTACAAAAGAAACAGAAAGCTAGAATTATAGAGAAAGTAAAATATAAAGGTACTGAGGTTTTTCAGCAAGATCTGATTAAAAAGAGTTTTTTAGACTTCTATACAAAATTATATTCAAGTGATAATATAAAGGGTTTTGACATAGATAAATATTTACAATCAGTACATTTTCCTAAACTCTCAGAGGAACAACAAAATGGGATGAATAGTTTAATTACTGTGGAGGAAATTGGTTTAGCTATCAAGCAGTTAAAGGTTGGAAAGTCTCCTGGAACAGATGGACTGACCTCGAGGTATTATAAGATTTTATCTGAAGAAATGATAGGGCCATTAAAGGAACACTTTAACAGTATTTTGTTGGGTATGCAAGTTCCTCCTTCTTGGAAAAGAGCTTTTATATCACTGATTCCGAAGGAGGATCAGGATCTTACAGAGCCTAAGAATTATAGGCCAATTTCATTATTAAATGTTGATTATAAGATTTTTGCAAAAATTCTGGCAAATAGATTAATGCAGGTTATGAAAGATTTGATTCATAGTGATCAAGCAGGATTTATAACAGGGAGATACATGAAACATAATGTTAGACAAATTATTAACTTAATTGAGTACTTGGATAAGAACAACCAGATTCCTATGGCTTTTAATCTTTTTGGATGCTGAAAAAGCTTTTGACCAATTAGACTGTCAGAATCCAATTATATTTCATCTTTAATCATCAATTATAGAAAACCCCAATTCTGCCTTCTCTGGATTCTGCCATAAGAGGGAGAGAAGGGGGAGAACAAAGGGGCTTTATGGCCCTCACTTCCTTCAGTATACTCCTAAGAAGTTGAATGTGTTTATTGCAACTTCAAAGTAAGACTTTGAATATAACTAGCATCAAAGAACTTTACCATGACAAAGAGAACTAATTACCTTTCATGTAGTTATCTGAAGTCTCCATACAGACGGAAGAAAGGAGCAAGGGGTGGAACTGTGATGCCTGAAACTATCACTGGAAGGGGGGTGATTGGGTGGGACTGCTGGGGAACCCCTTAAAACCTTGAATGGGAGAGCTTGGACCCCAAGTCCTGTCTAGCATGCCTGCAACAACTTCTTCTTAATAAAGGATTCCTGTTGGAAGAATTATTCCAAGAGTTCTGTCTTCTTAAAATGCAAAGTGGGGTGGGTCCTTACATTAGACAGGACTTGCAAAATTAATCCACCTGGAAGGGAGACCCTTGCCGGGGGATTTTGCAAAAATGGAGCAAGAGAGGGGGAAAACTCCCTGGAAAGAGAGCCGCTGACCCAGTTGGAACCTTGTCAGATGTTGGGATCCGAGAGGCCAGAATCCTCAGGAGAAGAAGTGGTGGAGACACGGGACCACAAGCCTCGCTGGTCAATGGGCGTTGGAAAGAAAAGTGAGTGGGGAAAGGAATCAAGAAAGGTGACCCTGAGACGGGGGACCAAGCAACCAGAATGGAAGTAGGAGATGGAGAAATCCCTGCACACAAGTGAAGAGGGAGGAAGCTGGGCACCGTACTCAGACTGGATCCTACAGAAAGCTATTGACCTGATGAAGAGAACTCTCAGCTTCCTAGGAGAGGAGAATACTGAGCCCTACAGCCGCCCCAGCTTCTGGAGCCACAAAGGGAGAGACACCGAGGGGGACGTGGAACCTGCAACCCCAGGGACATCTACTGATCCAGGAGCCCCCACCCCCTACCGGACCACAGATGGCAATCTGGACGGAAGACACTACCACCCACAACGGAGGCACCGATCCATTCCAAGACGTCCACCGTTGGAGGTGAAATTCAAAGGGGAGCCAACACGCTTGGGGTTTTTCCTAACCCAAGTCCTCAGCTACATGGAGGAATATGGGCAGGACATTCCCAGCGACAAAGCCCGCATCCGGATCGTGCAATCTGCCCTGGATGGACCAGCTGCAGATTGGGTGGTGAACTTGCATGACTCCAATGCCCCAGAACTCAGTAACTTCAACCGTTTCATGTCCTCTTTGAGAAGACGATTTGAAGACCCCCTGGCTGATCGCAAAGCCCATGAAAGGATAAAAACGATGAGGCAAGGCAAACGCCCAGTGGCTGAGTATACACAAGAATTCCGGGCCATTGCCAGCAAACTGAATTGGCCAGAAGACATCCTCCTTGGCCATTTCAAAGACGGACTAAACTATGATCTATATGATGCTTGCCTGCCCCGAGGGGACCCACATCAACTTGAGGAATGGTACGTCTTGGCAGAGGAAGCAGAGATCGACATATTGAAGAGGCACCGCCGAGGAAAACAATGGAACCGCCCCCCGCCTGAGCTGACACACCCACCGGTGAAATCATCCTCTACAGCCAAGAAGCAAATGGGGTGTTTCAAGTGCGGAAGAGAAGGGCATCGAGCTGTAGAATGCCGCTCAAAGGCCCCCCAGCACAACCCAGACAGATCCCCAATCAACAAACCCGGAAAGTCTTCAGCTAAGCCAAAAGAAACGGCCATGAGAATGATGGAAATTGCAGAACCCCCCACTTCTACTCACCAAGGGGAAAGAACTCCAGCCTACACCACAGGGCCGGTGGATGCCTCAGATGACAGCTCGGAGGGCAAACCCCTTGTAAGTGGATGCATCACATCCATCCTCAAAACAGTGACTATATTAATCCCCCCCATGCCCGAAGCTGTGAAGGTGAAAGCCTTAATAGACTCTGGCTGCACCCGCTGCCTCATTAGCCCAACACTAGTGGGGAATCTGGGCATCCCATCCAGGAGACTGGAACAACCAATCTCATTTGGCCAGCTAGATGGATCCATAGCAGGGGGGGTGCCAGCTACCCTTGCCACTCTGCCAATACACCTCTCCCTGGGCAACCATGAAGAGGACATAACGTTTGTGGTGACCCCAGGTATGGAATGCCCAATGATTCTAGGGATGGAATGGTTGAAAAAATGGAACCCCTGGGTAAATTGGAGGACGATTAGATTTTATCTGAAGAAATGATAGGGCCATTAAAGGAACACTTTAACAGTATTTTGTTGGGTATGCAAGTTCCTCCTTCTTGGAAAAGAGCTTTTATATCACTGATTCCGAAGGAGGATCAGGATCTTACAGAGCCTAAGAATTATAGGCCAATTTCATTATTAAATGTTGATTATAAGATTTTTGCAAAAATTCTGGCAAATAGATTAATGCAGGTTATGAAAGATTTGATTCATAGTGATCAAGCAGGATTTATAACAGGGAGATACATGAAACATAATGTTAGACAAATTATTAACTTAATTGAGTACTTGGATAAGAACAACCAGATTCCTGTGGCTTTTATCTTTTTGGATGCTGAAAAAGCTTTTGACCAATTAGACTGGCAATTTCTATTCTCATTGGTGGAGAAAATGAATTTTGGGGATAATTTTTTACATGCACTTAAAGCTATATACCAGCAACAATCTGCACAAATTGTCATAAATGGGGGATTGACTGAGAATTTTAATATTCAAAAAGGGACAAGACAAGGATGTCCATTATCCCCATTGTTATTTGTTTTAATGCTGGTGTCAGAATCCAATTATATTTCATCTTTAATTATCAAACATAGAAAACCCCAATTCTGCCTTCTCTGGATTCTGCCATAAGAGGGAGAGAAGGGGGAGAACAAAGGGGCTTTATGGCCCTCACTTCCTTCAGTAGACTTCAAAGAGCTGAATGCTAAATGTATGTTTATTGTAACCTCAAAGTGTTAGCACCCAAGAACATTACCATAACAAGGAAGGGTATTTGCCTTTCATGTAGTTATCTGAAGTCTCCATCCAGACGGAAGAAAGAAGAAAGGGGGTGGAATTGTGATACTTGAAACTATCACTGGAAGGGGGGTTGATTGGGTGGGACTACTGGGGAACCCCTTAAAACCTTGAATGGGAGAGCTTGAACCCCAAGTCCTGTCTAGCATGCCTGCAACCATTTTCTCTTAATAAAGGATTCCTGTTGGAAGAATTATTCCAAGAGTTCTGTCTTCTTAAGATGCAAAGTGGGGTGGGTCCTTACATTAGACAGGACTTGCAAAATTAATCCACCTGGAAGGGAGACCCTTGCCGGGGGATTTTGCAAAAATTTACCATGTCAGACAATGGAGCAAGAGAGGGGGAAAACTCCCTGGAAAGAGAGCCGCTGACCCAGTTGGAACCTTGCCAGATGTTGGGATCCGAGAGGCCAGATTCCTCAGGAGAAGAAGTGGTGGAGACACAGGACCACAAGCCTCGCTGGTCGATGGGCGTTGGAAAGAAAAGTGAGTGGAGAAAGGAATCAAGAAAGGTGACCCTGAGACGGGGGACCAAGCAACCAGAATGGAAGCAGGAGATGGAGAAATCCCTGCACGCAAGTGAAGAGGGAGGAAGCTGGGCACCGTACTCAGACTGGATCCTAGAGAAAGCTATTGACCTGATGAAGAGAACTCTCAGCTCCCTAGGAGAGGAGAATACTGAGCCCTACGGCCGCCCCAGTTCCTGGAACCACAAAGGGAGAGACACCAAGGGGGATGTGGAACCTGCAACCCCAGGGACATCTACTGATCCAGGAGCCCCCACCCCCTACCGGACCACAGATGGCAATCTGGACGGAAGACACTACCACCAACAATGGAGGTACCGATCCATTCCAAGACATCCACCGTTGGAGGTGAAATTCAAAGGGGAGCCAACACGTTTGGGGTTTTTCCTAACCCAAGTCCTCAGCTACATGGAGGAATATGGGCAGGACATTCCCAGCGACAAAGCCCGCATCCGGATCGTGCAATATGCCCTGGATGGACCAGCTGCGGATTGGGTAGTGAACTTGCATGACTCCAATGCCCCAGAAGTCAGTAACTTCAACAGTTTCATGTCCTCTTTGAGAAGACGATTTGAAGACCCCCTGGCTGATCGCAAAGCCCGTGAAAGAATAACAACGATGAGGCAAGGCAAACGCCCAGTGGCTGAGTATACACAAGAATTCCGGGCCATTGCCAGCAAACTGAATTGGCCAGAAGACATCCTCCTTGGCCATTTCAAAGACGGACTAAACTATGATCTATATGATGCTTGCCTGCCCCGAGGGGACCCACATCGACTTGAGGAATGGTACGTCTTGGCAGAGGAAGCAGAGATCGACATATTGAAGAGGCGCCGCCGAGGAAAACAATGGAGCCGCCCCCCGCCTGAGCTGACACACCAACCGGTGAAATCATCGTCTACAGCCAAGAAGCAAATGGGGTGTTTCAAGTGCGGAAGAGAAGGGCATCGAGCTGTAGAATGCCGCTCAAAGGCCCCCCAGCACAACCCAGACAGATCCCCAATCAACAAGTGGATGCATCACACCCATCTTCAAAACAGTGACTATATTAATCCTCCCCATGCCCGAAGCTGTGAAAGTGAAAGCCTTAATAGACTCTGGCTGCACCCGCTGCCTCATTAGCCCAACACTAGTGGGGAATCTGGGCATCCCATCCAGGAGACTGGAACAACCAATCTCATTTGGCCAGCTAGATGGATCCATAGCAGGGGGGGTGCCAGCTACCCTAGCCACTCTGCCAATACATCTCTCCCTGGGCAACCATGAAGAGGACTTAACGTTTGTGGTGACCCCAGGCATGGAATGCCCAATGATCCTAGGGATGGAATGGTTGAAAAAATGGAACCCCTGAGTAAATTGGAGGATGACAGAAATCAAATTCCCGAAGGGGGACCCTATGGACTTAAAACCCCAAGGGAGGCTACCAGAATCAAGAATAGAAAAAGCATCCATAGGAGAGGAAAAAAGATTAACAGAAATACCAGAGGAATATAGGGACCTTGCTGAAGTCTTCAGTGAGGAGAGGGCGAATGAGCTCCCCCCCCCACTGACCCACAGACTGTACCATTGAATTCAAGCCTGGGGCAAAACTCCCGAAGCCCAGATTATATCCATGAGCCCAAAGGAGAAGGAGGAAATGGAAAGATTTATAAAAAAAAACCTGGAGAGAGGTTTCATTGAGCCAGCCAAGCCTAAAGTGGCTGCCCCGGTCCTTTTTAGAGAAAAGAAGGATGGCTCTTTACGTTTATGCGTGGATTATAGGGCCCTGAATACAATCAGTGAAAGCAACCTATACCCGCTGCCCCTCATGAAAGACATGCTGTCACACCTATCGAAAGGGAAAAAATTTTCTAAACTAGACCTAAGGGAAGCTTACTATCGCGTAAGAATTAAGGAAGGGGACGAATGGAAGACTGCATTTAACTGCCCCATGGGGTGCTATCAATTCAAAGTCTTGCCATTTGGACTACAAGGGGGCCCTGCAGTCTTTATGCAATTAATCAATGACGTTCTAAGGGAGCACCTGTTTAAGGGGGTCCTTGTTTACTTGGACGACATTCTTATCTTTACTGAAACAAAAGAGGAACACGTCAACCTTGTCAGAGCGGTTTTAAAGAAGCTGCGAGCCGCCCACCTATATGCCAAACTCTCAAAATGCGAATTCCACCAGGAAAGGATAGACTACCTAGGCTATCGCATATCCCCACAGGGCATTGAAATGGACCCAGAGAAGGTCAAAGCAGTATTAGATTGGGCGCCACCCCGCACAAGAAAGCAACTACAAAGTTTCCTGGGTTTTGCAAACTTTTACCGTCAATTCATCCCCTCATTTGCCCAGATAGCCTTGCCCCTCACTAACTTACTAAAAACGAAGGGAGCATCCTCAGTAAAACCTAGCCAGCCACTAACATGGACAATGGAGTGCCAAGCAGCGTTTGAGAGACTAAAGAGACTTTTTTCTGCCGAACCAGTACTAAGGCACCCAGACATGGACAAGCCCTTCATAATACAGGCAGATGCAAGTGATGTGGCAGTGGGGGCTGTTCTATTACAAGAAAATGATGATGCAGTATTGCAACCCTGTGCATATACATCCAAGAAACTCACGGAAACAGAACAGCGCTGGCCCGTATGGGAGAAGGAGGCTTATGGGATACGTTGGGCATTACTCACGTGGCGACAGTTCCTGGAAGGCAACAAAATCCCCTTCCAGGTGTGGACTGATCACAAAAATTTAGAAGCCCTGAAAACGTCCAGGAAACTCAATCCCAAACAAGCCCGCTGGTCCCAGCATTTTCACCAGTTCCAATTTAAGCTCAAACATTTACCAGGAAGAAAGAACTTCCTGGCAGATGCACTATCTCGCATGCCTCAATATAACAGCGCACGAACCACAGACTCTAGACCAATAATGGCAGAGTCACAACTGGCAGCACCAGTAACCACAAGAACCCAAGCCAAATTAAAACCACAACTGGACAGCCAAACTGGAATTGAATTCAGAAAAAGTTTGGAAACAGATGAATGGTTCCAGAAAAACAAAAATGTGTGCACAATGAGAGACGGGTTGCCTTGGGTAGGGGAAAAGTTATATATACCAAAAACCCAAAGAATCACGTTCATGCAGCTTTGCCATGACACAAAATCAGCAGGACATTTTGGATTTGTAAAAACTTTACACTTAATTAAACGGCAATTTTGGTGGCCATCAATAAAAAAGGACATAGAAAGTTATGTTGCCAGCTGCCCAACCTGTGCATCGGCAAAGAGGTTGCAAGGGAAATCGCCAGGGCTATTACAACCAGTGGCAAGTCCCTCAGCCCCCTGGAGGGAAATAGCCATGGATTTTATAGTGGAATTGCCAGAAAGCAATGGGAATACTGTTATCTGGACAGTCACGGACTTGTTTTCCAAACAGGTGCACTTTATCCCTTGACAAAAGATTCCCACTGCAAAGGCCTTAGCAAGACTTTTCATCCAGCACATTTACAGATTGCACGGGGCACCCCAACTCATCATCTCTGATAGGGGAGTGCAATTTACGTCTGCATTTTGGAAGGAATTTTTATCCCTCTTAGGGACCACTCAGGGACTGACATCTAGTCATCACCCTCAGACAGATGGACAAACAGAACGGTGCCATTCAGTACTTGAGCAATATTTGAGATGTTTTTTAAATTTCCAACAGAGTGATTGGACGGACTTACTTCCTTTTGCAGAAGTTGCCTACAATAATGCAGTCCACTCCAGCACAGGCTACACTCCTTTTCAAATAGCCAACGGTCAAAGTTTCTACCCCATGCCAGAATTAACCCCAAACGAACCAACGATCCCTTCGCTGAAAGAATGGATGGAAAAACTACAAAACACCTGGCCAATAGTTAGAAAAGCACTAGATGAAGCTAGGCAGGCATACAAAGCACAAGCCGATAAAAAAAGGGTTGCGCCTACACCATTCATTATAGGAGAAATGGTGTACTTATCTACAAAATACCTAAAGTCCCTATAGCCCTGTAAAAAACTTGGACCAAAATACATAGGACCTTTTCCAATTAAAAGAATCATAAATCCAGTAACAGTAGAATTAGAATTACCCAAAAATCTCAGGCAAATACACCCAATTTTTCATTGCAGCTTGCTGAAAAGAGAGCATCAATCACCTCTACGGCCAAAAATCCCCCCCCCCACCACCTCCAATCATGGTGGAGGGCGAACAACACTTTGAAATAAAAGAGATCCTTGACTCTAGGAGATATCATGGAGCAACTCAGTACCTAGTTGCCTGGAAACACCTCCCTCCCTCACAAAACGAGTGGGTCCATAAACGTCATGTCAGAGCCCCGAAACTATTGAAGAAGTTTCACACAGAGTATCCTAACAAGCCTGACTAAGTCTTATACCTGTTTTGTTTTCTTTCAGGTGAATCTCTCTTATTTTTAAGAGGGGCCGGATGTCAGAATCCAATTATATTTCATCTTTAATTATCAAACATAGAAAACCTCAATTCTGCCTTCTCTGGATTCTGCCATAAGAGGGAGAGAAGGGGGAGAACAAAGGAGCTTTATGGCCCTCACTTCCTTCAGTAGACTTCAAAGAGCTGAATGCTGAATGTATGTTTATTGTAACCTCAAAGTGTTAGCACCCAAGAACATTACCATAACAAGGAAGGGTATTTGCCTTTCATGTAGTTATCTGAAGTCTCCATCCAGACGGAAGAAAGAAGAAAGGGGGTGGAATTGTGATACTTGAAACTATCACTGGAAGGGGGGTTGATTGGGTGGGACTACTGGGGAACCCCTTAAAACCTTGAATGGGTGAGCTTGAACCCCAAGTCCTGTCTAGCATGCCTGCAACCATTTTTTCTTAATAAAGGATTCCTGTTGGAAGAATTGTTCCAAGAGTTCTGTCTTCTTAAGATGCAAAGTGGGGTGGGTCCTTGTCCTTACAGCTGGAGATCTTATTGATTCAGATTCGAGAATCAAAGCTAATCAAGGGTGTAAAGATAAGGAAGAATGAGTATAAATTGCGGGCTTTCGCAGATGATTTGGTTTTAATTTTGTAACAACCAAATCAAACGATTGACTGTTTATTAGAACTTATAACACAGTATGGGAATGTTTCTGGTTTTAAAGTTAACAATTATAAGACCAAGATATTATCTAAGAATATGTCAGTTAAGGATAAGGAAAGTTTGATTAAAGCCACAGGTTTTCAGATGGTAAAAAAAGGTTAAGTATTTGGGAGTATACTTAACTGCTTCAAATGGAAAATTGTATAAGAATAATTTTGAACCATTATGGGTAAAAGTACAAAAGGATTTAAAAGACTGGAAAAAATTGCAATTGTCATTGTTGGGGAGAATTTCAGCTGTAAAAATGAATGTTCTACCAAAGTTTCTTTTTTTGTTTCAGATGATACCCATTTTAAAAAAAAAAAGCAAATTTGGATGAATGGCAAAAGGGTATCAACAATTTTATATGGGCCGGGAAGAAACCAAGGGTTAAGTTTAAGATATTACAGGATGCTCAAGAAAGAGGAGGACTTAAGGCACCAAATTTGAAATTATATTATGATGCAGCCACCTTAACTTGGTTAAGTGACTGGCTTAATTTAACAAATATGGATATTCTTTTTTTTGGAAGGTTGGGATTTAATATATGGTTGGCATGCATACTTTTTAACAAGAAAGTCGATCGGACTTTTAGATCACATATTTTGAGGAATGCCCTACTTCATGTCTGGAAAAAGTATTATTACAGATTAAATTATAAAATACCTATCTGGGGGATTCCCAGACATGCAATTGAGGGAACTTCTAAGGGGACAAATTTTGATAAAATTTCGTATAAAGAATTGTTGATTTGGTCTGGTTTGAATTGGCATTTGAAATCCCTAGATGTATTAAGGCAGGAAAATATCCTACAGTCATGGTTTCAATATTTACAAATAGTGGCTAGATGGACTGTAGATAAGAAAGAGGGAATAACATTAGAAGACAAACAATTGGTTATTCAGATTAAAAATCAGAGCCTGGCTCATATAAAAAGAATTTACAATGTGTTATTAGAGTTAGACTCGGAAACAAAATTGGTTAAAGATTGTATGATTAAATGGGCTCAGAATATACAGGAACCGATCTCATTGGACTTATGGGAGATAATTTGGACTAGAAATGTTAAATTTACACAAGCTCAAAATTTGACAGAAATTTTTATAAAATGTTTTCTAGATGGCATTTAGATCCTAAAAAACTATCTTGTGTGTATCCTAATATACAGCCCAAATGTTGGAGATGTGGTAATAATGATGCGACATATTTTCATATTTGGTGGAATTGTAAAAAAGTAAAGCCTTTTTGGATTATGATTTGGTGGAACATTCAAAAGATTTTTAGAAGGAAGATAAAGTTTACTCCTCAACTATTTTTACTGGGTATTTTCGTTGATTTAAATGAAAAAGAAACTATCTTGATGTTGAATTTAGTAACTGCAGCAAGGTTATTAGTAGGTTCATATTGGAAGAAAGATTCTTTGCCCACTTTAGAAGAATGGACATTTAAAGTATCTAGTTTTGCAGAAATGGCAAAAATTTCTGCTTATTTAAAGGATCATACACAAGAAAGATATATCACTGTATGGAGAAGATGGATATATTATATTCAGAAAAAGTATGGAATTAAAAAGTTTCATTTATTTTATGAATGAATATTATAACAAATATTATAGAGAATTGTCTTATAGGTTATGGAGTTAAAGGTTAATTATGATATTTTCTTTTTTCCTTTCTTTTTTCTTTTTTTTCTTTTCTTTTCTTTTTCATTATTATAAATTTTGTTATTATTAACCCTGTATTCTGCTCTGGGAAGTGAGGGGGGGTTGGGGGTGGGAGGGAGGGTAAGAGGGGGGTAAGTGTAGTATAGATAATGGTTGTTTATAGGAGTGCGGCCTGGGCACTCCCCTTATGCTGCGTTCATGGGTTTGATAGGGATGGGAGGAGAGAAAGTGTAGAGAGGAAGTAGGGTATTGAGAGGAGAGGGGGAGGGGAAAAGAGTAGGAGGGGAGGAGAGAAAGAGGAGGGAAGTAGGGAATGTTTTAAGAAAGGGTGGACGCAGCCTGGGGGGAATGGGCGGGTCACACCAATGGTTATGAATTTATCTTATTTAAAATTAAAATTGTATTGTATTTTTATAATGTTTAAATGGAAAAAATAAAAATTTTCAATATAAAAAGATTTTTAAATTTGTTTTTCAATCTAATTCTGGGTTTCTTTCTATGCCACACAGGCTTCCATAAAAATGCTTCCCTTTCAACCAATAAGTCTATTCTCAATGCTTGTAATAATCTTTGAGCAAATGTACATCCCTTTCTCTGCAGTAAACGTCTTTTTTCTCTTTCAACCAATAGATCAGTTCTTATTGCTTGTAGTAGTCTTTGAGAAAGTATAAATCTCTTCCTCTGCAGTAAACGTCTTTTTCTGTTCTCTTTGCAATATAGTTGCTTTGTATTTTGAAGTCTTAGACTTTGCTTCTTCTGGTTCTCTAAGTTGCTGAAGAGGAGATTGTCAGATGAAATAAATTCCACTTCTATCTCTGTAGATTCCTCTTCTGGTACATTTTGATTTATGACATGATCAGTTGTAAACAGGACATCAGTTTGAGCAAATGTAGTAGAGCTCTGGATCTTAATTCTAAAGCACAGTTTTTAAATGTAGCACAAATTTCTGCAGTGGCCTCATAAATCTTTTCCAATATAAGTGCACAGTTCAATTGTATCTGAGGTTTCTCCATTTTAATACTCTTAAAAGGAAATCTGTTTTTCTTTTTTGCAGAGGCTTTGTTTAATGTAAAAACATCCACCCGCACAGCATCACAGGTGCACAGCTTATCTTTAATGTTTGAAGTTCATAAAAAGTAAGCAAAGTTACAATATTAAATTTTCGCCACTAGATGTTCTCCGTGAGTTAGGAAAGTCTTTTCCAAAAATCAATTCTTTTTTTCTATCTTTTAAGGTATAATATGTATATATATAAAAAAGTAGAAATAATCACGTTCTTAAAAATAAAGGAAAGAGGAAACCTTTTCCTTCTTTTTTTTCCTTTTTTGTATCCAGTTTATAGCCTTTCAGTGTTTGTAAAATGCCTTTCTTCCCCCCCCCCCCAAAAAAAGCAGAAGCCACCTTTCCAAGCCAGGGAAATAATTTCAAAAGCTCTTTACAGGCATACAAATAAAGAAAAAAGCAGAACAGAGAGAAAAATAAGAAAAAAATTCTCACCCGGATTCACCACAGGGGCACTAAAAGCTTAGATGTTTTCTGATTTATGGTCTGAAGTGGCCATTTTTAGGGCTGATCTTCTTCTCCATTGGCCCTCAGAGATTCGTCTGGACAGCTGGAGGAGCTGCCGCTCCTCCGCAGCCAGACCGCAGCCTCTTCGACAGAAGTCGCACCCTCCAGGGAGATTTTGGACTCGTATAAGGGTCCATCGACGAAGGGAAACCTAGTCGATGAGGAGAGGAATCTTCTCATGGGACTAGTGACGCCGCAAACCGGAACCGGAAGCCACAATATCCTCTTTAATAAATCAAAATCCATTATATATATTGCCTGGATTAATCAATAAATCAAACATATTCATAGTATTTAATTTTCTTTTCCCTTTTAAATTAATTTTTAAATATTGAACCGATAAAATCCTTATTTTCTATTGATTTCCAAATATTTTAAATCTAATAACCAAATTTCCCCTTGTCTCAACATCTCCCTTTAGCCCACTAATTGGCAATATAAAATCCCCTCTAATGAGTCAAAGTCCCAATTTTTTCAACCTTATTCTAGCTTTCTTCTTTTATCAACTAGGTTTCCATATCAGCACCTTTAAATCATCAAATAGATCTCCCTCTATTCTTATATATGTTATTTGAGTTAGAGGAGACAATTTGATTGCCAGTTTTCTGGAAGGACTAGCCCATTTGTATTTATTAAATTGTCTCTCTGTTATTCCAGTTCCCCATGCTTGCTCTAATATATTTGTCTTCAATTCAATCTGTTCTACTACTTTCTCAAATTCTTTCTGGTTCATATAGAAAGTCATTTCCATTTTCAGTGTTGTCACTTTCTTTTCTGGATTTTCCATCAGCTGTATTTGTTGGTCAATTAAGTCCTCTGTCTTAATATTTGGTTGTCCCATTTCTTCTGTAATCTTCTGTATTGTTCGTTCTTTGATAGTAGTCAAAATTTGACTTTGTACATCAGAGCTGGCATTTTGATCTTTTATTTTAGGTCTCATTTTGTCACAAGCTAAAAGAATGGTTTCATGTATTGCTTTCAGCATAGCAAGAATCTTTTCCTGGTCTTCATCTATCTCTTTCACTTCTTTGTGGATAGTCTTTTTAGTAAAAGTTATTTGTTAAGCAAAAGTCAGTAAAGGTTTACATTCACAGTTCAAATAAGCCAATTTTGCTGCCCAGCTGTTCTCTTGTAGTTTGTCTTCAAAGATAGTACCAAGGACAAGGAAGTCTTATCAGGGTCTGGGCTTTGAGCCAAGTCTCTTTTTGGGAAATAACAAATTGCCATACCAAGGTTCACCACATGATATCACTGGTGCCATTTAAGGATTTTTTAAGTCCTGGAATTTTTTCTAATTCTTTTTCCGATTATATTTCTTTTTTGTAGATAAAAAAAGAGTTTCCAGTAAAAACAGGAAAACTTTTGGTCCCCAAGTTTCAGAAACATATAAATCCACTTAGATTAAAGTTATTCTTTTTAATGCTTTGATTCCCGTAGGTAGTCAGACACTGTTATTCTTAGAGGATGGGATAGAAATTCCCTTCCCTCTCTCCTCACAGAGGGAGGAGCTTTAACAGGAAGAAGGTACTTAGGGTAAAGAGAAGAGAAGATCTCACCCAGTTTCATCCGTGTTGCTTTCAAAGTGCTTGGTAGTAAATTTGACTTTGGCTATCAGCAGCTTAGTGACGAGCCATATTGCTATGGCTGGTCTTTTCCCTGTCGGTTTGAAGAGCTGACCCGGATCAAGAGGAAGGGCTGCCACCCTTCTGCAATCAGCGGAGGTCGTCTCCTTGCTCGTCGCCCCTACAGGGCAACTTTCAACCCTTTCCAGGGTCCCCCAGCAGGATAAAACCAGATGCTGGAGATGAGACTTGCCTCCATGCACCTGCCCAGGCAAGTGCTGAATTCCAGGGAGGGAAGCTATTTTTTGTGAGAGAAATAGAAAGTTCTATATGATGTTTGCTTTCAAGTTCAGTTTGTAAATTCCATTCCAATGAGTCACATACGATTACTTACTGGAGCAGACTGTCTATTTGCAGCAAAATCTTCCATTTTCTGCTGCTTCAGTGGCTTGGAAGAACTCTGTGCTGCTGAATGAACACACTGTCTCTTTGTCCTTTTCCCCATTCTTGGAAATCCTGGCTTGTAAAGTTATTAAAATGTAGGTAAAACAATGGTAGCATCTCCAGTATATATCCTTTATAAAAAGTCTTTGTCTATTATAAAAAGTCAAACAAGTGTTAAAACAGATTTAAAAATAGGTTCAAAATAGGTTAAAAATGGGTTAAAAGTAGGTTAAAATGCAGTGTTAAAAGGGTTAAAAAGTTAAAATAAAAAGAAAAGAAAGTATTTACTTTTGGAGGAGCTCTTTACAGCCTTTGCTGCCTGTCCACCATCTTGGCGCCTCCTCCTTCCCGACTTGCAACAGAAATCATGGATAATAAAAAAAGTTTCTTCCAACATATTAACAAGAAAAAAGTCAAACAAACTGTAGGTCTACTAAAGAGAGAAGATGGAAACAGGGAGAAAGCACAGCTGCCTAACTCATACTTTGCATCAATCTTCACACAAAAAGAAACTACAACCCAACATATGAAAAAAAAATTGCAAAAGACAAATTAGAAACAAAAATTAAAATAAGTAAGAAAATGGTAAGAGAACAACTATCCCAACTTGATGAGTATAAATCACCGGGGGCTGACAGATTACATCCAAGAGTTCTGAAGGAACTGGCAGATGTTATCTCAGAACCATTGAATCACATCTTTCAAAAATCCTGGAGCACCGGGAAAATACCTGAGGATTAGAAAAGGGCTGATGTGGTTCCCACCTTCAAGAAAGAGGAAAAAAACAGACCCAGGACACTACAGACCAATCAGTTTAACATCAATACCTGGGAAGATCCTAGAAAAGATAATCAAAAAACAAATCTGCAAACAACTAGAAGCAAACAAAGTTATAACTAGTAGCCAGCATGGGTTTGTTAAAAACAGATCATGCCAAACCATTCTTATTTCATTATTTGACAAAGTGACTAAACTAATAGACCAGAGAAATACTGTGGACATAGTAACACTTAGGTTTCAGTAGGGCATTTGATAAAGTAGACCACAACCTACTCCTTGGTAAGCTAGAAAAAGGTGGAATAGACAACATCACCCACCAGATGGATATGTAGCTGGCTGGTAAACTACTCAATGAGTAGTCCTCAATGGTACTATATTCACATGGAGAGAAGTAAGCAGTGGGGTACCACAAGGTTCTATCTTAGGCCCAGTATTCTTCAATATCTTCATCAATGCCTTAGATGAGGGAATTGAAGGGGAACTCATCAAATTTGCAGATGTCACCAAACTGGCAGGAATAGCCAATAACCCAGAAGACAAACTCAGGATCCAAAAAGATCTTGACAAACTTGAACAATGGGCCCTATCCAACAAAATGAGTTTCTTTTTTTAAAAACAATAAAACATAACACACATACACACACAATGTATATTCCTCCTTTTTTTAACAGCAAATTTGTAATGGTAATCTTCTATTATTTACATTCCCCCCCCCTTATTCTTCTTTAGATATATTTGTCCTTGTTGTCCCATTGTTTCTTGTTTACATTTTTCTTCCTTCATATTATACCTCATACTAAAAATAAGATCAATGTTTCCAATCTCCATGCAAAACTTTTACAAGCCAATGGGATGCTTTGAGGCAATGCGATTTTGCTATCTCAAGGCCCTCCCAACAGCATGCAAACACTCCTCACACAGAGACTGGGAGCCTTTGGGGGAGACTTTCCAAGGTTGCCCGCTGCTCCAGAAGTGGCATGCAGCCTCAGTGAGTCAGAGAAGCCGAGCGGGGTGGGCTTGCTTTTGGAGCACCAGAAACAGGCACAAAAGCCATGGCAGAGAGGCTGGAGAAAAGACAGCTCATTGATTTTTGCAAGATAAGTGAGTCTCCATAAACCCAGTGCCTATGGAGACCTGGCAGGGATTGGAATAGGCAGGACAAATGTTGCAGTGCCTCTGTGGTCATTTGTAAGGACGAGCAACTGCCATGATCCTGCAACATTCATAACCTCAATTCTGTGTTGTAAGTACTGGGGGAGGGGGATTATATGTTACAACTTTGAATGGCCGCTAAGTGAACTGTCGTAACTCAAAGATTACCTGTATTTTAAGTTTTGTTTCAATTCAAATTAAAGAAAATTCAGTTTAAGAGTGCATTAATTATATATGAACACCACCAGATGTCTCTCAATAGTTTTTTTTTTATTTGCATTTTTTCAGTATAGAAAACCTTATAAAGTATGAAATTATTTAAAAAATAAGCATAAAGGAATATATTTGGGATACAAATAAACAAAATTGTATATAAGTTCTGAAGCAAGACAAAAATGCATACGGATTAAAAGCACTGCATACTTAAAACTGGAAAAGTAAGATTTGAAATGGAGCACAGCAATTATTTTGGCTTTTTAAATGAATAATTACCACACTACATGTATTTATTCATGCCACAATATTTATCTCATCCAATACCCATTTTGACAATTACAATTTCCTATATGGTAATTCTTATTATTACCATATACTACTATTCTACATTCTGATTCTTCATATATTCTGGGTGTGTGTATATAATACATACTGTACATTTGTCAGTAAAATGTATTTTAAAAGTTATAAGGAGACATTTGTGCTTTGTTTTAATTATTGTTTTTGATCCAGGTTATCTTGTTTCATTGTGTTTATTCTTTTTAGTTGCTTTAATTTAGTATTATTAAGGTGTCTGAAGTCCACTGGAATGAACAGCTATTTTAAATCTAATAAATGGAAAATAAAAATAAAATTCTCAGTTTCTGGTGGGAAAATATTGACTATGACTGTTCCTTTGAAGTGTCTAGATTTATTGAAGAAGTTGTGATTATTGTATATTACAATTCTATATATTGAAGATATATATCTAGTGGACCACCAATTAAGTAGCTATCTCTTGTAAACATGCACACATAACTTGGGGAGGATTATCTTGTGATACCTCAAATATCTCTCCAGGACTCTCTTCAGTCCAAGCTGGGAATAAACAACATGGTGACTGCTTTAGAAAGAAGGTTGCAGTTTATTGAAGAGGAGAGCCAGACAGGAAGATGGCTCTGGAAGAAAAAAGAGCGAGCACATAGAGGGAGTGGGTTTTTATACTTTCTTAAGCCTTTTGTTTGGAGTTGTTCTTGTGACATAAACTTTGACCTGAGTCTGAGTGTGCCTTTCTGGTATTCTGATGGTGGTGGGTTAATCCTATTATGTCCCAAAGGTCAATCCTGCTTCCCTGGGGCTGTGGCTGATGACTCTTAGATTTTTGGTAAGTTGATTCTAGGGATCTTTCATCTTAATCCCAGTTTCCTGATTCCAGTCTTTCTGACAAGATTATCACATCTGCAATTCTGCAGATTTGGTTTCTGTTTGGGACAGAGAGACTTGGGGCCAGGGTTGGTTTCTGCTTTTAAAATCCTTTAGGGAAATATATTCTGCCTTTTAAATATTTCCAAAAATATTGCTTTCTCTGGGGAGGCTGACTTTCTACCAATCCCCCCTTTGTGCCATAATAGTGTAGGTGACACACTTTTACTGGCACAAAATTAAAATTGATCTGATCAGGGAGACTTGGTAAACAAGCTTTAAACTGTTAATGCAAAAAAACGGAGGCACTAATAGAGTTCAACCATGAAGGTCTAAAGCCAGAGCAAAAGTTCTGTTAGATGGAAAAGAAATTTATAGTGTCCAATATTCTGTGCCAATTCTTTTTCCAATGTTGGATGTCACTTTGAGCTTCCAGTCAGGTTTTGAAGCATATGCCTCTCAAAATTCTTCACAGCCATGGTTTGCCTCAGTACATAACCACTGGCTGACCATTTTTGAGGGTTGTTTCCTGCCTTATCTCTTAGTTCAGTGCATCCAGGTTTGTAATGTTCAATTGAGGTTAGCCAGTATGCAAGCCAGGCTATTACATTTTCTTAAATTGCACATAGGACCCTAGGACTCCCAATCTGAGTCCACCAGTGCAAGATGTCAGGGCTTAGGTTTGGAGATCTCTTTTCGGTTACCTCCTCAGTGAGGGCATATGAATTGCAAATCACCTGAGGGGGCCTGGTTCTCTCTCCCTTGGAATTTTGTTGGAAGTTGTTCCTACAAAGTTTTAATGACACAGGGCAAGAATCAGACTGGAGCTTTACTGAAGGTAGGTGAAAGAGATAGACTCAGAGTGATTATGAATGATGTGTGCATGTATATACATGTGTGTAACTTCTTCTACAAAATAGGCAATTCAAGCATCCTGTACAAATTTCTCTTAATAAAGGATTCCTGTTGGAAGAACTATTCCAAGAGTTCTGTCTTCTTAAGATGCAAAGTGGGGTGGGTCCTTACATTAGACAGGACTTGCAAAATTAATCCACCTGGAAGGTAGACCCTTGCCGGGGGATTTTGCAAAAATTTACCATGTCAGACAACGAAGCAAGAGAGGGAGAAAACTCCCTGGAAAGAGAGCCGCTGACCCAGTTGGAACCTTGCCAGATGTTGGGATCCGAGAGGCCAGATTTCTCAGAAGAAGAAGTGGTGGAGACACAGGACCACAAGCCTCACTGGTCGATGGGCGTTGGAAAGAAAAGCGAGTGGGGAAAGGAATCAAGAAAAGTGACCCTGAGACGGGGGACCAAGCAACCAGAATGGAAGCAGGAGATGGAGAAATCCCTGCACGCAAGTGAAGAGGGAGGAAGCTGTATGCCGTACTCAGACTGGATCCTAGAGAGAGCTATTGACCTGATGAAGAGAACTCTCAGCTCCCTAGGAGAGGAGATTCCTGAGCCCTACGCCCGCCCCAGTTCCTGGAGCCACAAAGGGAGAGACACCGAGGGGGACGTGGAACCTGCAACCCCAAGGACATTTACTGATCCAGGAGCTCCCACCCCCTACCGGACCCAAGATGGAAATCTGGACGGAAGACACTACCACCCACAATGGAGGCACCGATCCATTCCAAGACGTCCACCGTTGGAGGTGAAATTCAAAGGGGAGCCAACACGCTTGGGGTTTTTCCTAACCCAAGTCCTCAGCTACATGGAGGAATATGGGCAGGACATCCCCAGCGACAAAGCCCGCATCCGGATCGTGCAATCTGCCCTGGATGGACCAGCTGCAGATTGGGTGGTGAACCTGCATGACTCCAATGCCCCAGAACTCAGTAACTTCAACCGTTTCATGTCCTCGTTGAGAAGACGATTTGAAGACCCCCTGGCTGATCGCAAAGCCCGTGAAAGAATAACAACGATGAGGCAGGGCAAACGCCCAGTGGCTGAGTATACACAAGAATTCCGAGCCATTGCCAGCAAACTGAATTGGCCAGAAGACATCCTCCTTGGCCGTTTCAAAGACGGACTAAACTATGATCTATATGATGCTTGCCTGCCCCGAGGAGACCCACATCGACTTGAGGAATGGTACGTCTTGGCAGAGGAAGCAGAGATCGACATATTGAAGAGGCATCGCCGAGGAAAACAATGGAGCCGCCCCCCGCCTGAGCTGACACACCAACCGGTGAAATCATCGGATACAGCCAAGAAGCAGATGGGGTGTTTCAAGTGCGGAAGAGAAGGGCATCGAGCTGTAGAATGCCGCTCAAAGGCCCCCCAGCACAACCCAGACAGATCCCCAATCAACAAACCCAGAGGGTATTCAGCTAAGCCAAAAGAAACAGCCATGAAAATGATGGAAATTGCAGAAAACCCCACCTCTGCTCACCAAGGGGAAAGAACTCCAGCCTACACCACAGGGACGGTGGATGCCTCAGATGACAGCTCGGAAGGCGAACCCCTGGTAAGTGGACGCATCACACCCATCTTCAAAACAGTGACTATATTAATCCCCCCCATGCCCGAAGCTGTGAAGGTGAAAGCCTTAATAGACTCTGGCTGCACCCGCTGCCTCATTAGCCCAACACTAGTGGGGAATCTGGGCATCCCATCCAGGAGACTGGAACAACCAATCTCATTTGGCCAGCTAGATGGATCCATAGCAGGGGGGGTGCCAGCTACCCTAGCCACTCTGCCAATACACCTCTCCCTGGGCAACCATGAAGAGGACTTAACGTTTGTGGTGACCCCAGGTATGGAATGCCCAATGATTCTAGGGATGGAATGGTTGAAAAAATGGAACCCCTGGGTAAATTGGAGGACGACAGAAATCAAATTCCCGAAGGGGGACCCTATGGACTTAAAACCCCAAGAGAGGCTACCAGAATCAAGAATAGAAAAAGCATCCATAGGAGAGGAAAAAAGATTAACAGAAATACCAGAGGAATATAGGGACCTTGCTGAAGTCTTCAGTGAGGAGAGGGCGAATGAGCTTCCCCCCCACCGACCCACAGACTGTACCATTGAATTCAAGCCTGGGGCAAAACTCCCGAAACCCAGATTATACTCCATGAGCCCAAAGGAGAAGGAGGAAATGGAAAGATTTATAAAAAAAAACCTGGAGAGAGGTTTCATTGAACCAGCTAAGCCTAAAGTGGCTGCCCCGGTCCTTTTTAGAGAGAAGAAGGATGGCTCTTTACGTTTATGCGTGGATTATAGGGCCCTGAACACAATCAGTGAAAGCAACCTATACCCGCTGCCCCTCATGAAAGACATGCTGTCACACCTATCGAAAGGGAAAATTTTTTCTAAACTAGACTTAAGGGAAGCTTACTATCGCGTGAGAATCAAGGAAGGGGACGAATGGAAGACTGCATTTAACTGCCCCATGGGGTGCTATCAATTCAAAGTCTTGCCATTTGGATTACAAGGGGGCCCTGCAGTCTTTATGCAATTAATCAATGACGTTCTAAGGGAGCACCTGTTTAAGGGGGTCCTTGTTTACTTGGACGACATTCTTATCTTTACCGAAACAAAAGAAGAACACGTCAAACTTGTCAGAGCGGTTTTAAAGAAGCTGCGAGCCGCTCACCTATATGCCAAACTCTCAAAATGCGAATTCCACCAGGAAAGGATAGACTACCTAGGCTATCGCATATCCCCACAGGGCATTGAAATGGACCCAGAGAAGGTCAGAGCAGTATTAGAATGGGCACCACCCCGCACAAGAAAGCAACTACAAAGTTTCCTGGGCTTTGCAAATTTTTACCGCCAATTCATCCCCTCATTTGCACAGATAGCCTTGCCCCTCACCAACTTACTAAAAACGAAGGGAACATCCTCAGTAAAACCTAGCCAGCCACTAACATGGACAATGGAGTGCCAAGCAGCGTTTGAGAGACTAAAGAGACTTTTTTCTGCCGAACCAGTACTAAGGCACCCAGACATGGACAAGCCCTTCATAATACAGGCAGATGCAAGTGATGTGGCAGTGGGGGCTGTGCTATTACAAGAAAATGATGATGCAGTATTGCAACCCTGTGCATATACATCCAAGAAACTCACGGAAACAGAACAGCGCTGGCCCGTATGGGAGAAGGAGGCTTATGGGATACGTTGGGCATTACTCACATGGCGACAGTTCCTGGAAGGCAACAAAATCCCCTTCCAGGTGTGGACTGATCACAAAAATTTGGAAGCCCTGAAAACTTCCAGGAAACTCAATCCCAAACAAGCCCGCTGGTCCCAGCATTTTCACCAATTCCAATTTAAGCTCAAACATTTACCAGGAAGAAAGAAAGAACTATCTCGCATGCCCCAATATAACAGCGCACGAACCACAGACTCTAGACCAATAATGGCAGAGTCACAACTGGCAGCACCAGTAACCACAAGAACCCAAGCCAAATTAAAACCACAACTGGACAGCCAAACTGGAATTGAATTCAGAAAAAGTTTGGAAACAGATGATTGGTTCCAGAAAAACAAAAATGTGTGCACAATGAGAGACGGGTTGCCTTGGATAGGGGAAAAGTTATATATACCAACAACTCAAAGAGTAACTTTCATGCACCTTTGCCATGACACAAAATCAGCAGGGCATTTTGGATTTGTAAAAACTTTACATTTAATTAAACGGCAATTTTGGTGGCCATCCATGAAAAAGGACATTGAAAGTTATATAGCCAGTTGTCCAAAATGTGCCACGGCAAAGAGGTTGCAAGGGAAAGTGCCAGGACTATTGCAAACAGTGGCAAGTCCCTCAGCCCCCTGGAGAGAAATAGCCATGGATTTTATAGTGGAATTGCCAGAAAGCAATGGGAATACTGTGGTCTGGACGGTCACGGACTTGTTTTCCAAACAGGTGCACTTTATCCCTTGCCAAAAGATTCCCACTGCAAAAGCCTTAGCAAAACTTTTCATCCAACACATTTACAGATTGCATGGGGCACCCCAACGCATCATCTCTGACAGGGGGGTGCAATTTACGTCTGCATTTTGGAAGGAATTTTTATCCCTCTTAGGAACCACTCAGGGACTGACATCTAGCCACCACCCTCAAGGAAATGGGGGGGCTGAAAAAATGAACTCAGTACTTAAGCAATATTTAAGATGTTTTCTTAGTTTCCAGCAGACCGAGTGGGCGGACTTACTCCCCTTTGCAGAAGTTGCCTACAATAATGCAGTCCACTCCAGCACAGGTTACACTCCTTTTCAAATAGCCACCGGTCAAAGTTTCAACCCCATGCCAGAATTAACCCCAAACGAACCAACGATCCCCTCGCTGAAAGAATGGATGGAAAAATTACAAAACACCTGGCCAATAGTCAGAAAAGCACTAGATGAAGCTAGGCAGGCTTACAAAACACAAGCCGATAAAAAAAGGGTTGAGCCTACACCATTCATTATAGGAGAGATGGTGTACTTATCTACAAAATACCTAAAGTCCCTACAGCCCTGTAAAAAACTTGGACCAAAATACATAGGACCTTTTCCAATTAAAAGAATCATAAATCCAGTAACAGTAGAATTAGAATTACCCAAAAATCTCAGGCAAATACACCCAATTTTTCATTGCAGCTTGCTGAAAAGAGAGCATCAGTCACCTCTACGGCCAAAAATCCCCCCCCCACCACCTCCAATCATGGTGGAGGGTGAACAACACTTCGAAATAAAGGAAGTCCTTGACTCTAGGAGATATCATGGAGCAACTCAGTACCTAGTTGCCTGGAAACACCTCCCTCCCTCACAAAATGAGTGGGTCCATAAACGTCATGTCAAAGCCCCGAAGCTATTGAAGAAGTTTCACACAGAGTATCCTAACAAGCCTGACTAAATTTTATACTTGTGTTTTCTTTCAGGTGGATCTCTCTTATTTTTAAGAGGGGCCGGATGTCAGAATCCAATCATATTTCATCTTTAATTATCAAATATAGAAACTCCCAATTCTGCCTTCTTTGGATTCTGCCATAAGAGGGAGAGAAGGGGGAGAACAAAGGGCTTTATGGCCCTCACTTCCTTCAGTAGACTTCAAAGAGCTGAATGCTGAATGTGTGTTTATTGTAACCTATTGTAACCTCAAAGCGTTAACACCAGAGAACATTAGCATTAACAAAGAAGAGTATTTGCCTTTCATGTAGTTATCTGAAGTCTCCATCCAGACGGAAGAAAGAAGAAACGGGGTGGAATTGTGATACTTGAAACTATCACTGGGAAGGGGGGTTGATTGGGTGGGACTACTGGGGAACCCCTTAAAACCTTGAATGGGAGAGCTTGGACCCCAAGTCCTGTCTAGCATGCCTGCAACCATTTTCTCTTAATAAAGGATTCCTGTTGGAAGAACTATTCCAAGAGTTCTGTCTTCTTAAGATGCAAAGTGGGGTGGGTCCTTACAACTATTCTACATTCTGATTCTTCATATATTCTGGGTGTGTGTATATAATACATACTGTACATTTGTCATTAAAATGTATTTTAAAAGTTATAAGGAGACATTTGTGCTTTGTTTTAATTATTGTTTTTGATCCAGGTTATCTTGTTTCATTGTGTTTATTCTTTTTAGTTGCTTTAATTTAGTATTATTAAGGTGTCTGAAGTCCACTGGAATGAACAGCTATTTTAAATCTAATAAATGGAAAATAAAAATAAAATTCTCAGTTTCTGGTGGGAAAATATTGACTATGACTGTTCCTTTGAAGTGTCTAGATTTATTGAAGAAGTTGTGATTATTGTATATTACAATTCTATATATTGAAGATATATATCTAGTGGACCACCAATTAAGTAGCTATCTCTTGTAAACATGCACACATAACTTGGGGAGGATTATCTTGTGATACCTCAAATATCTCTCCAGGACTCTCTTCAGTCCAAGCTGGGAATAAACAACATGGTGACTGCTTTAGAAAGAAGGTTGCAGTTTATTGAAGAGGAGAGCCAGACAGGAAGATGGCTCTGGAAGAAAAAAGAGCGAGCACATAGAGGGAGTGGGTTTTTATACTTTCTTAAGCCTTTTGTTTGGAGTTGTTCTTGTGACATAAACTTTGACCTGAGTCTGAGTGTGCCTTTCTGGTATTCTGATGGTGGTGGGTTAATCCTATTATGTCCCAAAGGTCAATCCTGCTTCCCTGGGGCTGTGGCTGATGACTCTTAGATTTTTGGTAAGTTGATTCTAGGGATCTTTCATCTTAATCCCAGTTTCCTGATTCCAGTCTTTCTGACAAGATTATCACATCTGCAATTCTGCAGATTTGGTTTCTGTTTGGGACAGAGAGACTTGGGGCCAGGGTTGGTTTCTGCTTTTAAAATCCTTTAGGGAAATATATTCTGCCTTTTAAATATTTCCAAAAATATTGCTTTCTCTGGGGAGGCTGACTTTCTACCAATCCCCCCTTTGTGCCATAATAGTGTAGGTGACACACTTTTACTGGCACAAAATTAAAATTGATCTGATCAGGGAGACTTGGTAAACAAGCTTTAAACTGTTAATGCAAAAAAACGGAGGCACTAATAGAGTTCAACCATGAAGGTCTAAAGCCAGAGCAAAAGTTCTGTTAGATGGAAAAGAAATTTATAGTGTCCAATATTCTGTGCCAATTCTTTTTCCAATGTTGGATGTCACTTTGAGCTTCCAGTCAGGTTTTGAAGCATATGCCTCTCAAAATTCTTCACAGCCATGGTTTGCCTCAGTACATAACCACTGGCTGACCATTTTTGAGGGTTGTTTCCTGCCTTATCTCTTAGTTCAGTGCATCCAGGTTTGTAATGTTCAATTGAGGTTAGCCAGTATGCAAGCCAGGCTATTACATTTTCTTAAATTGCACATAGGACCCTAGGACTCCCAATCTGAGTCCACCAGTGCAAGATGTCAGGGCTTAGGTTTGGAGATCTCTTTTCGGTTACCTCCTCAGTGAGGGCATATGAATTGCAAATCACCTGAGGGGGCCTGGTTCTCTCTCCCTTGGAATTTTGTTGGAAGTTGTTCCTACAAAGTTTTAATGACACAGGGCAAGAATCAGACTGGAGCTTTACTGAAGGTAGGTGAAAGAGATAGACTCAGAGTGATTATGAATGATGTGTGCATGTATATACATGTGTGTAACTTCTTCTACAAAATAGGCAATTCAAGCATCCTGTACAAATTTTCCCTCCCACCAGACAGAAGTCCAAGGTGTTCAGTACGTGCTGTACCAACTATTCCCAAATGCCATCACTCCATAAATACATTCAACTGCTTAATTACAACACAAATAGGGCAAGAAAGAAAACCTTACAGTGAGTTTCCACCCTCCCCCCATAGTCTTTCTAGTTTTCTTCTGAGGCTTCACATGGGGACCAATGGCTCCAGGGCTCCTTCCTTCCTGTGCAGCTTTCACAGGCATCTGGAGGAATGGTAGGACTTGGGAAAATCTGTTCCACTCAGATTGCATAGTGGCTTTTTAGTGGATGGCTGGATTCAAAACCCAATTCCATGGCTCAAATGGATGGAGGCAGCGTCTGGGTCAGTGTGCTCTGCTTCCAAAAATTGAGGGGGGGGGTCAGCTGTGTAGGGCTGAAAGACATGAGAGCAAGATCTCCTCTCCCCTTTCTGGGTGGACTCTCCCAGGAGAGGCAGACAAAGGCATGGGGAACAGAGAATAAGAAAAGGAGAGGTAGAATGGGGAGTAGCTTACAGATAGAGTTTAAAAAGGCATTAATACTGTAGTTGTTAAAGAAACAGGTAGGCAGACAAAATGAGGAAATCACAGATGAGGACAAAAGAGAGGCTGGATTCTGGTAAGAGAACATAAATTAATCCAATACTTTTCAATGCCACATCTAAACAGATGTTCCAGTTCCTGGTTGATTGCTTCAGCCCATAAATGGCCTTGTTCAATTTATATACAGTGCCAGTCTTTTTACTTTCATACCTTGGTGCTTGAACTATGTAAATTTCTTCCTTCAACTCTGCATTAAGGAATGCTGTGGTTACATCAAAGTGTCAAATGTTATGCTAGTGCCAACCTTATAGTTTCACTTTTTATCATTGGTGCAAATACCTCATCACAGTGTACGTTTTTCTTCTGCAAAAACCCCTGTGCCACTAATCTTGCCTTATATTGGACTTCATTGTTGGATAACACTTTCTTTTTGTATACCCATTTACATCCTACAACTTTGTGGCCTTGTGGAAAAGCCATAGAAGTGAAAACTTTATGTTCATCCATGGAGTTCATTTCTTTGTCTGTGGCCTCTTTCCACTTTTCTTGCCCCACTTTGGGTAGTACCAATACTTCCTGATAGTTTCTTGGCTCATACCACACATTACACACTTTTACTTTCTCAACTGAATATCTATCAAGTGGAATCCCTTTATTCCATTGCTCTGACCTGCGTGGGATCGACTGCTCTTGACTGTCAATCCTATCCTGCTTTACATCAGAGTCACCATCTTCTTCTGACTCCTTTCCTTGCTCTTTTTCAGCTTCTCCTTCCTGAACACTGTCACTGTCATTAAGTAAGTCACCATCACTGAGTCACCATCATTAAGTGGATCATCACCAGAATTGGCATCAATTCTGCCCACTTCTGCCCTGCAAAGCTGGCAAATCTGGAAATTACTATCCTTCTGCTTCCATCACTAAAGTGATAGCTCTTTGAGCCAGACTCATAACCCATAAACCTGAGTTTTCTAGCCTTTTGTTGCCCTTTTCTCCTGATTGCCTTTGGAATACGCATCCATGCATTGCTTCCAAATACCCTAAATGTGCCAGCGATGGCTTTCTCCCATATAGCACACCATATGGAGTATCATTTATAGAGGAACTCCACAGCCTATTGACCAAATAATTCCCAGTCAACATGGCTTCGCCCCAATATGACCTGCTCAGACCAGAATCCTCCAGCAGTGAATCTTTCATGATCTGCAAGATTCCATTCCATCTTTCAGCCACACCATTCTCAGCTGCTGTGTACAGATTTGTGTGTCTCTGTCTTATTCCTAGCTGCCCCAACCACTGTTGAAAGTTTGTTGACATGAATTCTTTTTTTTAAACAAAATTTTATTAAATTTATATAGATGAGGAAAAATAGGAACAATACAGGTATGGTAAAGAGAGGGGTAAAAGGAAGGGGGGAGGGGAAGGAAATAAGGAATTAGGGTAAATTAAGGATAGGTACAATCACATATTTCAATAAACAAGCAACCGTCCGGATGATAATAATGAGTAAATATCGTATTCAACCATTTTTAATAAAGCTTAAACTGTAACATATTAAAAACAATTAGTAAACAAATTCATTAATCTATTAAGTAAACACTACTAATAAAATCTCAAAAAAAATAGATTCTAACAAACAAAAGTAACAAATGAGAGTCAGTAAATCAGGAAAAGTAATCGTATCATCAAAATGTTAGTTAGTTAGTTAGTTAGTTAAAATGTTATTAAAAACCAGTCATTTATTCTAAAATATTAAATCCTTCACTTTCTAATATGTCTCTAACCATTGATAAAAAATTTTCCAAGTTTTAAAATAAATTGAATCATCTTTTTCTTTCATTTCTAATGTTAGTCTATCCATTTCTGCACACTCTAAAATGTTGGTAATAATAATCTGGTCAGATGGTAGATTCTCATTTTTCCAAAATTGGGCAAATACTATCCTTGCAGCAGTTAAAACATGCAATATCAAGTAGTCATTCTCTTTGCCATAATTAGGTCTTAATATTCCTAACAAAAACAATTCTGGTTTAAATTCTATTTGCAGTTTCATCATCTTTTCCAACCATCTATGGATCTTAGACCAATATTTCTTAGCGATAGGGCATGTCCACCAGGCATGGTAATAAGTGCCTGGCTGTTGTTTACATTTCCAACAAATATCCGAAACATTTTTAAACATTTTTGCTAAGCGAACTGGTGTCATATGCCATCTATAAAACATCTTATATAAGTTTTCTTTATATGCTACCGCTTTTGTAAGCTTAATATTTTTATCCCAAAGTTTTTGCCAGTCTTCCAAATCTATAGAATATCCAAAGTTCCTTGCCCATACTATCATTGTTTCTTTCACTTGTTCTTCTTCCATCTTCCAGTTTAAAAGAAATTTATAGAGTTTTCTAATCAAATTCTCATTTGTTTTTAACAAAATTTTATCCAATGGGGTCTGTTCTTTGTAGAAACCTGTCAGTTTTATATCTTTTTCGTATTTTGTTTGAATTTGCAAGTAGGACCATCATGTCAAGTCAATACCTTGTAGTTGTAAAGTTTGCCTGTCCTTAAGTTTTCCCTCTTTGTCTAAAATATCTTTATAACTAGCCAGTTTGTTGTAATTAATCAGATTTGGATAAGCAAATGCTTCCATTGTTGAAAGCCACTCAGGTATTTTCATGTATATTTTATGTTTAATGTTCTCCCATTCTGAAAGTAATACATTTCTTATCGCATGATTTTGAAAGTACTTATGTGCTTTAGATTTCTCGTACCATATAAAACCATGCCAACCTAGCTGAAGGTCATGTCCCTCTAAATAAAGCAATCTTTTATTTCTCAATACAATCCATTCTTTAAGCCAAAGCAAAATAGCCACTTGATAGTAAAGTCTCCAATCTGGAAGTCCAAAGCCCCCTCTATCCTTAGATTCTTTTTTTTATTATTGAAAATTTTAAAGTTTTTACAAATAAGAAAGAAGAAAAAAAAGACAAAAAACAAAAAACAACTCTAACCCACCTACCCCAACCATCCCTCTCCATCCCCCCCAACCTTCCCAGAGCTGAGTATAGGCTTAGTTAAAAATTTTAAGAATCTTAAAAAAAAATTGAAAAAATATAAATCATAAGTATATCTAAATACATTACATAAACAACTTGTAAAGTAATTAACAATAATATATATATAAGAAAAAAGCATAAATATTAAAAAGAAAAAGTACTTGAAAGAGAAAAAAGTAAGAAAAAAAGAGAAAGAAGAAAAGAGATATGGAAAAAGTACAATCTATAAAATATTAAAATTTATATATAAGTTATTGAAAAACTAAATGATATTTTTTATATCCAATTTATATTGTATAAAATTTATCCATTTTTCCCATACCGTAAAGAATTTCTCTTGTGATTGTTCCTTTAAGAAAGCCGAAATCTTTGCCATTTCCGCCAAATAAGAAACTTTAAAAAACCACTCTTGCAAGGTAAGCAAGGATTCCTTCTTCCAATATTGCCCTACTAACAGCCTTGTGGCTGTAATCAAATTTAACATCAATATAACCTCCTTAGCGTCACAATCAGTAACAATACCTAACAAAAACAATTGTGGGGTAAATTTTATCCTCTTTCTAAAAATTCTTTGAATATTCCACCATATCTTAATCCAAAAGGCTTTTATATTTTTACACGACTACCAAATATGATAATAAGTAGCATCCAAACAACCACATCTCCAACATTTAGGCTGTAAGTCAGGATACATACGAGACATTTTTTGTGGATCAAGGTGCCATCTATAAAACATTTTATAGAAATTCTCCCTTAAGTTCTGGGCTTGTGTGAATTTAACATTCCTCACCCAGATAGTTTCCCAGGTGTCCAGTAGAACTGGTTCACCAAAATTTTGTGCCCATTTAATCATACATTCTTTAATTAGTTCTGATTCTGAATCCAGTTCTATTAGAACCCCATAAATTCTCTTAATATGAGTTCGCCTTTGATCTTTTACTTGTTTAAAAAGGTTTTCATCTTCTTTAAGCAAGCCTATATTACGGTCCATCTTCCATCTATCCACTATTTGTCTATACTGAAACCATGAATAAATAATATTTTCATGTGCTAAATCTTCCAAAGATTTTAACTGCCAATTTTGACCATCCCATCTAAGTAATTGTGTATAAGAAACACTATCCATCTTAACTCCTCTCCTTATCCCCTCTATCGCATGCCAAGGTATAGCCCATAATGGTATTTTAAAATCACTTTTATAATATTTCCTCCAAACCCGGAGTAGAGAAATCCTTATAATATGAGATTTAAAAACCCGATCAGCTTTTTTATTAAAAATTAAATAGGCATGCCATCCAAAAAGTAAATCCCAACCCTCCAAATGGAGTATTTCTACATTTGTTAAATTAACCCAATCACTAATTAGTGTTAAAGTCACAGCATCATAATACAATTTCAGATTCGGTACCTTGAGTCCACCTCTCTCACAGAAGTCTTGCATAATTTTAAGCTTTACTCTTGGTTTTTTCCCTGCCCAAATAAATTTGTTAATACCTTTCTGCCATTCATTTAAATTAAAATTGAAAACGTTCATTTAAATTAAAATAGGTAACATTTGAAATAGAAAAAGAAACTTTGGCAGGACATTCATTTTAATCACTGCTATTCTTCCCATAAGAGATAACTGTAACTTCTCCCAATTTTTCAAATCTTTTTGTACCCTGACCCACAGCCTTTCATAATTGTTTTTATACAATTTTACATTAGAAACAGATAGGGTAACCCCCAAATATTTTATCTTATCAACGACTTCAAAATCTGTCAAATTAACCAAAATCTGCTTATCCAGATTAGTCATATTTTTAGGTAATATTTTAGTCTTATTGTTATTAATTTTAAAACCCGAAACCCGTCCATATTGGTAGATGAGTTGTAATAAGTTTACTACAGAATAGGTAGGTTGAGACAAAGTAACCACCAAGTCATCTGCAAAAGCTCTTAATTTATATTCTTTTTTGTTAACTTCTATTCCTTTTATTTCCTGCGACTCTCGAATTTTAATCAACAAAATTTCCAAAGTTAAAACAAACAGTAGTGGTGACAATGGACATCCCTGTCTTGTCCCTTTTTCTATTGTAAAAACCTCTGACAAACCCCCATTAACAATAAGTTGTGCCGTTTGTTTTTGATATATAGCACCAAAAGCTTGTAATGTTTTTTCTCCAAAATTCATTTCCTCAATTAATCTTAACATAAACTGCCAATTCAATTGATCAAAAGCTTTTTCAGCATCTAAAAATATCAGCCCTGCAGAAATTTGATTATTCTTATCTAAATATTCTAATAAGTTAATAATTTGTCTAACATTATTCTTCATATACCTACCAGTTATAAAACCCGATTGATCCTTATGTATAAGCTGATGCAAAACCCTCATAAGCCTATTAGCTAAAATTTTTGCAAAAATCTTATAATCTACATTTAAAAGAGATATAGGCCTATAATTCTTTGGTAAAGTAAGATCTTGATCCTCTTTTGGGATTAAAGATATAAAAGCTCTGCGCCATGACGGAGGGATCTCTGAACCCTGTAGTATATTATTAAAAAGCTCACATAAAGGTTGAATCATCTCTTCTACCAAAGTTTTATAATAAATGGATGTCAGACCATCCGTACCTGGTGCTTTACCTAATTTTAATTGCTTAATAACTGTCACAATTTCCTCATTGGTAATTAGACCATTAATTTCTTGTTTCTGATCTTCTGTTAATTTGGGGAAGTTGGCTTCACTTAAGTAATTATTTATGTCTAAAATTTGTACATTAGTGCTCTTATATAGTTTTTGATAGTAATCTAAGAAAGATTTCTTAATCAACTCCTTCTGATACACCAATTTACCATTAAAATTTATTTTATCTATAATTCTCTGTCTCTGTTTCTTTCTCAATTGGTAAGCCAACCATCTCCCTGGTTTATTGGCATTACAAAATGTATTTTGTTTCATAAACAATAAATTGGTTGCAGTTTGATCAGCCATCAACATATTAAATTGTGTTTTTAGCAACTTTATAGATTCTTTAACCTTTTCATCTGTAGGATTTAAAATCAAAGATTTTTCTTTTAATTTGATCTCATCTTCCAATTCCTTACATTTCTGAGTCTGCTTTTGTCTATGGACATTATTCATTTTTATCAAAATCCCACGCATAAAGGCTTTACCTGCATCCCATACCATTGATATTGAAGTTCCCTTATGCATATTTAAAGCAAAATAATCCTTTAAGTACTCCTTTAATTTTTGAACATTCTTTTCTTGTCTAAATAAATTCTCATTCACCCTCCACGATCTCCTCTCCTCTTTTTCATCAACCAACTCCATCCAAACTGGACTATGATCCGTCAACGACCTAGGAAAGATTTTTACATTCTTTACCCTGAAATATAAGTCAGTTGTAATCAAGAAAAAGTCAATTCTTGAAAAAGATTGATGTCTGTCTGAAAAGAAAGTAAAGTCTCTCTCCTCTTGGTTGCGTTCATGCCAATAATCTCGCAGCTCCCAGTCTTCTTTCAAATCAAAAAAAGCTTTGGGTAATTTAGCCTGTTTGAAAAAAGTAGAAAATCCTTTTTTATCTTTTTGTGTGTCTAACACACCATTCCAATCTCCCATTAATATCACAGATCTATAGTCCAACAAACTTAGTTTCTGATGTAGCAGTCTATAAAATTGTTCCTGTTGTTGGTTTGGTGCATACAGTCCCACTATAAGTATTTTCTTACCATATAAGCCAAGTTCAATCATAACATATCTTCCTTGGGGATCTGATTCTACCAAACAGACTGATAAGTTTTGCTTAACATAAATGACTACACCCCCTTTTTTCCCAGGAGCAGAAGATACAAAATGAGATCCCAAACGAGCATTAACTAAGTATTTTTGATCTTTAGGTAAAATATGTGTTTCCTGCAAACAAATAATATCATTATTATGTTGCTTTAAGTAGTGAAAGATTTTCTTTCTCTTCTGGGGGGAGTTAAGGCCGTTAACATTCCAGGTCAGGAACTTTACCATCTCCCTTAACCAGAAGCCTGGAGAAGACTACCTGGAGATCTGCCATTGAAGAATGGCAGAACTCTTGGGTCTTGCTCCTCCCACCGGCAATGAGACACTTTCTTGAGAAGATTCTTTAACTTCTTTCTTTTGTTGTTCCTTTTCCTTGCGTCTGTGTGCTGCACGAGTCATTCTTTGCTCTTTGATCTCTGTTTGTCGCAACCATTCAGCCTGTGACTTTCCAGCAACCATGACACCTAATCCTTCAGACTGCTGTTCCACCTCTTTGCCATCCAGAACTTTCTGAATCATAGATGATGATGAGCCTGCTCCCAGGACCGAGTTATAAAACTCTTTTGCTTTAGTAACTGTATTAAGTCTGTAACGTGTCCCCGCATAGCTCAACACAATACCCATCGGAATCTCCCATCTGAATGGCATCATTCTTGTTTTAAGTTCATTACCTAAAAAAGCAAAATCTTTTCTATTTCTTAAAATTTTAGATGGGATTTCCTTTAGAATGATGACATCTTGGGCAGCAATCTGGAACCTCTTATTATAAAAAGCTTGTATGATTTCATTGCGCAGAGATCTCTTTGCAAAATAAATCACCACATCTCTTGGTAGATTCTTTTGCTTTGCAACCCAAGAGTTAACTCTGTAAATTTTTTCCACTTCTCTATGTAATCCATCTTTCTCCCTGTTCAAAACAACAGCAAGGTCATTAACCACCATCTCTGTCAAATCTTTATTCATGTCTTCTTTCAGACCCCTGATTCTCAGGGCATATTCCATTTCCCTATACTGAGACATAAAAATATCATCTTGTGAAATTTCCATCTTTTTTTCCATATCTTCAAATTTATCTTCCAGGAAGTCAACTTTGTCTGCAACCTCTTCCACTCTGGAATCAAGCTTCTTGACCACAGAAGCCAATCCTGATAAGGCAGTTACTATATCTTGCCTCAAAATAGTATTATTCTGCTCTAAAAGCTCCTTCATTTCCCCTCTACTTTCAGATTTATTCTGTTCAAAAAGGTCCTTCATTTCCTCTCTGATTTGGGATACAGCATTTCCCATTATATCTTTCATATCTTGTACACATAATACTGGCAAAGGAGGAGAAGGTGGTGGTGTAGCTTTAGGTTGTTGTACTGATGATGTAGCTTTAGGTTGTTGTACTGGTAAGATTGCAGGAGAAGAAGCCACCTTAGAAACTGTAGAAGCTGGTTGCCTCTTTGAAGCCATTTTTTAAAAATCTTGTTCTCTCTTTCTTCCTTCTTAAAAGAATAAAAAAGTACTAAAATCCTCAAAAATTAAAAAAACAAAGGAGAGTACAAAAGAAACTTCAAAGCCACCAAACCACTTTCAAAAAAAAAAGCTTAAAAAAAGTTTAAAAAAGAAAGAGCTATATAGTCCATTGCGTTCCGTTTAAGTCGATTCTTTCCGGAAGAAAAAAAAAAGAACAAAGGCACTTTCAAATCGCCATCTTACTTTCACTCTCCGCACCAGCAAAAAACAAAAGAAAAAGAAATCAGCATAGACTAAAAGAGAAATCAAACACTACAAATAAAATCCTTTAAAAAAGCTCTGTCCGCTTTAAAAGTCACTCACCAGAACACTTTAAGCACGGAGATGGTAGCGGCGTTTCACTTTGTTTCCGAGGAAACAAAAACAGCTGGGAGGCAGAGAGAACACGAACTCTGAGGGAGCGCTCTTTCTACCCCCAAAAAAAAATCCGGGGGGGGGGGTTAAGAAGCTCTACCTCTATTCGTGTAGTTCTCTACCCCTTCCCTTCGCCCGGGAAGGGGATTTCAAGCTGCGGGCCAGCTGATGTCCGCTGTGCTCCGCAGATCTAATGCCGTCCCAGGAGGACAGCTACAATGTAGCCGCCATCGCCGACGCTAACCACCGGAAGTTCTATCCTTAGATTCTTGTAACAATTTACATTTGATTCTCACTTTCTTTTTTTTGCCATATAAATCTTAGAATCATTGCACTTAAATCATCAAAAAAATTCTTAGTAAGTTTAATAGGCACTGTTTGAAATAAGAAAATTAGCTTTGGTAAAATGTTCATCTTAACTGTCGCTATTCTTCCTATATGTGATAGTTGAAGATTTTCCCATCTTTCCAAGTCTATTTTTATTTGTTTCATTAATCTCTCATAATTATCTTCTTTTAGTGTAGTATATTTCACCGTTAAATAGATATCCAAATATTTAACTTTTTAAACTATTTGAAGATTTGTCATGTTAGCGAGTTGGGTTTTCTGTTTATCTGTTAAGTTTTTTGTTATTACTTTAGTCTTTTCCCTGTTTATTTTCAGACCAGCCACTTCTCCAAATTTCTCAATTTTCTGCAGGAGTTTATCAGCTGTTTGTAATGGCTCCTCTAGAATGAAGACCAAGTCATCCGCAAAGGCCTGTAGTTTATATTTCTGGTCTTTAATCTCCAGACCTTTAATTTCTGTATCTTGTCTAATATTTCTTGCCATAACCTCTAATGTAAGAATAAATAACAGAGAGGAGAATGGGCATCCCTGTCTAGTGCCTTTTTTAATCTCAAATCCATCTGTGTAATCTCCATTTAAAAGTATTCTTGCTGTTTGTTTCTTATAAATTGCTTGACTTTTCACCAAAGTCCATTTCTTGGAGTTTATTTATTTATTTATTTATTTATGAGACTTATATACCGCTTTAAGTGCAAGCACTCTCTAAGCGATGTACACCAGTAAGCAATGTATATATATATTTACATTGCCCCCAACACTCTGGGTCCTCATTTTACCTACCCCGGAAGGATGGAAGGCTGAGTCAACCTTGAGCCGGTGAGATTTGAACCGCTGACCTGCTGAACACAGTCAGCTAAAGTGGCCTGCAGTACTGCACTCTAACTGCTGCGCCACCTCGGCTCGGAGTTGTTAAAACATAAATTGCCAATATGCATCAAGGAATATAAATGCCATCTGGTTCCCTGGATGAATTTCATAGTACTCCAAAACATTTAAAATAATCCTCAAATTGTTCTTTGTCTGTCTTTTTGGTAGGAAACCATTTTGGTCTGGGTGTATAAATTCACTCAATTTTTTTTTTCATTCTTTCTGCCATTATTGCAGCAAAGATTTTGTAATTCACATTTAGTAACGATATTGGTCTGTAATTTTTAATTAGTGTACGATCAGTATCTTCTTTAGGTATCAAAGTAATGTTAGCTTCAGTCCATGAATCTGGTATTTTTGTCTGTGTAAAAACTTCATTACATAAGTCTTTCACAGTTGGAGTTATAGTATCTTGTAATGCTACATAAAATTCAGCAGGAAGACCATCAGGTCCTGGTGTTTTATCTTTCTTTTGCTTTTTTATTGCCTCTGTAATCTCCATCATTGAAACATTCTCATTTAATCTCTGGCGTATATTCTCAGGAAACTTTGGGAGATTTGCTTCTTTTAAATAAGCCTGAATTACATCCTTAGAAACCGTCTCCGCCTTATACAGTGTCTCATAATATTCCTTCGTAATTTTTTTCATTAAGTCATTGTGACATTGTTGGTCACCGTCCATATCCTGTAGCTTAATTATTAATCTTTTTTCTCTTTCTTTTTTTAATTTATATGCAAGCCATCTCCCAGGTTTATTGGCATTTTCAAAAAAGTTCTGTTTGGACCTTTTAATCTGTTGTGCCATTGTATTTGTCTCAAGTAAGTAACTTATGTTTTAATAGTTCCATTTTTGCCATGTCCCATACAGTTTGAATAGAAGTTTCTTCTTTTTTATTGACTTTAAAAAAGAATTCCACTTCATTTATTGCAAATTGTAAACACTCCTTTTCTTTCAATATTGATTTATTCAAGGACCATCTTGGTCTTTTCTTAAGTCCTTTCCAGGTCATTTTCATTGAATTATGGTCTGCCCAAATATTAGATTCTATTTCAATTTCTTGTATCATGGCCTTTAAGTCCAAAGAAGTCCATATCATGTCAATTCTTGACCACGATTTATGTCTGTTAGAATAAAAGGTGTATTGTGCTTTTTCTGGGTACATCTCTCTCCAAATGTCCTGTATACAGAGTTCATTTTTCATTCTTAGAAAAGATTTAGGTAAAACATTACTTCTTTTTTTCCCGTTTGTGACTTTTATAGTCCCGTACTGAATCAACAATTGCATTAAAGTCTCCAAATATACATAAGCTATGGTAGTTTAAGTCCACAAGTTTATCATATAATTGCTGAAAGAATTGATCTTGTTTCTCATTGGGAGCATATATTGCCACCATCAATATTTGTTTTTGATTCCATGTAATCTCAACCATCAGTATTCTTCCCTCTTCATCAGCATAGATTTGTTTTGGATTCATCTTTTCTTTTATATAGAGAGCTATTCCTCTTTTCTTTTGTGATGCCAAGGAAAAATAAAGTTTTAATTGTTCAAGTATTCTAGAATGTTGTAACTTAATGAGTGTTTCCTGGAGACAAATTATATCCATTTTTAACTTTTGTAGCCTATGAAATATTTTACTCCTTTTTGATGGGGAGAAGACCATTTATATTTATTGAAAGAATTCAATTTCCTCCATAGTTTCAATTGTGTCGAGATGTCAATTTTCTAGGAGAGCTTATCTGTCTCTGATCTTTAGGCCTCACATCTTCCTCTGGTTGAGTCTTTTTAGGCGCATCTTCGTCCGTTTGTTTTGATGTTCCTGCAGTCGTTTCCTCTGGTTTCTTAGGTTCCGCCTCACCTCTCTCCAAGAAGTCTCTATGATTATTAAAGAAATCCTCTGCTTGTTGTGGGGTGTTCAATCTATATCTTTTTGTGTCCCAGAAAATTAATAGTCCTTCTGGGACCAACTATGTGAAGTTCACTCCTTTACTGATCAATTTCTTTGTTAAGAATTGATATTCTCTTCAAGCTTCTCTAATTCTTCTTGGGATCTGTTTGAGAACTACCAAATCTTTATCTTTATATTTAGAGGTTGGTCCCTCACTAATCTCAGGATCTCATCCCAAAGTGCTCTTTTGCTGAATCTAACATGAACTTCCCTGGGCACTCTATTTCTTCTTGCTTAATTTGAATTCACTCTATAAACTTGATCGGCTTCTCTTTTAATTTGATCCGGTTCCATTCCAAGCAGATCCGCCAATAGTTCAGTCATCAATAGTAATAAGTTCTCATCACTCTCTTCTATCACATTTTGGAAACTTAGAAAATATGATGCATGTTCTACCTCCATCCTTCCCATGCTTTCTTCCAGCTCTGTGTTGGATTGCGCCAATCTCTGATTTTCATCTTGGAGAGCCTCTAACTTCTGGTCTACTACTACTGACTTGGTTGACATGAATTCTGAACCCGTCAGTTTGCAGCTGGCATATCTGTTGCCCATATCTTCTTTCTGTGAAGCTCACCCATAGCTTGAACTTCTGCAGCACCTCTGTTTTGCTTTTTTTTGCTGCTGTAGTCATCTACAATAACCAGCACATACCTTGCTCCTCCCAAGCTGGCTTGCATTGGAACAACCAAATCTGCATGTACCAGCTCTAGAACCCTTGTTGTCTGCCTTGTGCTCTTCTTGCTCACTGGGAACTCCTTGGATTTTGATGACTTACATACTACACAGTCTAAGTATGCCTTACACCCTTTTAAGGTTAATCCATCTGCAAACTTTGGCATCCTATGCAACACTCTGAAGCTGGCATGACCAAGCTTTCCGTGCAAGAGATGAATGCATGAATTATGTTGTGCCATATTATCAAATATTTGGGCATAATTAACCTTTTGTGCCTGCAACACATAAAGATTATCTTGTTTTATGCCCTGTACACATACACTCCCATTTCTTTTTATGAGACATTTCCCATCTACAAATGTGGTCTCAAACCCTTGTTTGTCAACACATGAGACACTTAGTAAATTATGCTCCATTTCAGGTACACATAATACATTATTAAACATTTCCTTCAGACATGGAATCAGCACACTGCCTTTCCCTATGATTTTTGTCTTCTGGCCATTTGCTAAGGCCACTGCATCTCCTCCAGTTGAATTCAATCTGGAAAACAATTTAGAATTATTAACAATTGTTTGACTAGCCCCACTGTCTATTAACCATTTGTCTCTGCTATTACAATAGTTAACTTCTGCAACAGCAGCCTCTCCATTTGCTATTGTTTTTCCTTGTAAACAATCTTTCTTGAAATGAGTTTCAGCCCCAAAGATAAAACATTTCTTTTTCTCCTGTTCTTTCCTCTTGATAATTCTCTGCTGAGATGTAATCTGATCTCTGCAGACAGTTAGTCTGCTGCTTTGCTCTCTCTGCTCCTTGAACCCCCACCTCAGGAATTTCTCCTCATGGCTTCTTATTCCTCATTCTTCTAATTCAACTAATTATTTCTGCATGTGGAGCAAATGCTTTGTAAACCTTGGTAGTGTTGGTCAATACCTTCTTCACATTCACTCAACTCCCCTGGAAGGATGTCACTCATTGGTCCAGAATCTGGGAAGTAGGAGGCTCCTGTGGATACTCAGGCATGGACACCAAATCTTGACCCATAACTATTTTAAATGGGGTGAGTCCAGTCCTACTGTGCACTGTATTGTTGTAGTATGCCACTGCAAAAGGCACGAGGTCAGCCCAATTAATCTGCTGGTAATTTACATAGCATCTGAGGTACTGTTCCACCATTGTGCTAGCTTTCTCTGCAGCTCCATTAGTGTTTGGATGAAAAGCAGATGAAAGCCCCTGGGAGGACCCAATTAGTTCAATGAACTCCCTCCAGAATTTAGCAGTAAACTGGACCCCTCTATCAGAAATAATCCGCTTTGGGGCACCATGGAGTAGATATATGTGTTTCAAAAACAGTTTGGTTAGCTTCTGGGCAGAGGGAAGTCCTGAGCAAGTGATGAAATGTGTTTGTTTGGAAAATAGATCAATCACAGTCCATATTACAGGGCTTCCCTTGCTCTCAGGTAATTCCACTAAAAAAATCCACAGCTATCTTCTCCCAAGTCTGAGAGGGTTTGGTGACTTGTTGCAATAATCCTGGGGGTTTTCCAGGACACCCCTTCATGGCAGCACAAGTGGCACAACTCTTAACATATTCTTTTTTTAAAAAAACAAATTTTATTGGTTTTCAAATTTTACATTGAGTATTCGGAAAGCAGTGTGGTGACTGGATAATCAGTGGTTCAATAACAAAATCTTTAGTACATATTTCAGGTTACATCATCAGAAATTCCTTCTCTATTTCCCTTAACATTTGTTATATCACATTTAGGCTAATAGATTTTTAATTATAAAACCTTTATCAATATTTTTTTGCTTATACATATCCATATCCTGGTTTTAAGTTTTACCTAATTTTTAAGTTTTTATTACAATATTGCAGTTTAACCTTTATATCCATAGTGTTTAAATTTCGGGTAATCCAAATTTCCTTTATTTCACTACATAAAAGTTATCATATGTAGAATATACATATTACTTACTTGAATATATTCTTATCTTATTTCATAAACATTTTCTATTTCTCATCCTAATGCATCATCACTTGCTAATAGAGTGTCCTTTATTGTCTCAAGTCCATCATCTATATTATTTGGGCTAAACAACAGTTCTAAGCTAATTCCTAATCATTGATTTTCATTTCCCTTATAATTCTAAATTCTAAATATTAAGCCATTTAATCCCTTATTTTTTTCATTTAACAAGAATATTTAAGTTCAATAATCATATTTCCCTTCATCTAAAAATCTCCCTTTAGCCCATTAGTTGAGACTTTAGGATCCTCTATCATAAATCAAGAAATCCCATTTTTAAAAAAATCTAACTCTGGCTTTCTTTTTGTGCCAATCAGGTTTCCATACCAATGCCTTTAAATCATCAGATAGATCTCCCTTCATTCTTGCATATATTGCTTGAACCAAGGGAGACCATCTAGTTATCAATTTTCCAGAAAGGCTGGTCCATTCATAGTCATTAGGCTGTTGTTCTGGTGGCTCCTTCAGTACAATTTGGTCATCTTGTTCCTCAGGTTTCCTCTGGTTTAGGTAGAGAGTCACGTCCGGCTTTAAAGTTGTTATTTGGTTATCTAGGTTTTCAGTATGCTATGTTTGTGTCCTTTGTTCCACTTCTGTTCCTTTTTGGGTTATAAGCTCTTTAGTTGCAGTCAGGGTTTGTCTGTCAAAGTTTTCAGTAAATTGTATTTGTTGATCTTTAAGTTCCTCTGTTTTGGAATTAGTTTCTTCCGCCTCTGATGTTTTGGGATTGTAGGTTCTTTCATTGAATTCAGAGTTTTATTTTGTAAGTTTAAGCTGGTGCCTAGATTTAATTATCTCAGTGGCTTCAAGGATTTTTTTCAAGTATAAGTTTATAGTTAAGTTGTTGCTGGTCTTCCTCCATTTCTAACACAGTTGTAGATAGTCTTTTAGTGAAGGCTATTTCTTGGATGAAAGTCAGTGATTGTTCACCTCCATAATTCCTAAAAACCAATTTTATTGTCCAGCTGTTCTCCCAGCTTTTTATCTCTTTTAGATAGTACCAAGGACAAATCTGGGCTGTAAGCAGGTCTGTTTAACAAGAGTATTTACTTGCTATACCAAGTTTCACCACCAGATGTCCCTGACAAGATTTAAAATCTTTTCCAAGACCAGGGGTAGGTTTTTATCCAGAGAAGAGTTCTTTTTCATAGATAAGGTGACAGGTCCCCGTGAGAGTAGGAATTTTTGGGTCCCCAGATATCAAGGTGGTATAAATCCAGTTACTTAGTTATATTTTTTAGAGCTTTGTTTTCCCTAGGTAGTCAGAGGCCACCATTTTGGAGGGTGGGAAGAAAACGTTCCCTTCCCTCTCTCCTTGCAGAGGGAAGCAGTTTCGAAGAGCTTTTTACAAGAAAAAAAGATACTTGGGATAGAAAGAATGCAGATCTCACCCAGTTCCTCCATGGTGATTTCAAGTGCTTAGCTGTAAATTTGGCCTTGGCTGAAAATGGCTTAATGATGGGCCATGTAAGTGGCCAATCTTTTCTCCATCGGTCCAAAGAGCTGCTCCGGATCAAACAAAAGGGCTGCTGCCCTTCTGCAATCAATTGGGAGATCCTCTTCCCCACTCATCACCCCTCCAAGGCAACTTTCAACCCCTTTCAGGGTCCTCCAGTGAGAGAAAACCGGACGGCAGAGGGAGCAATCTCCCCCATGTCCACCAGCACCACAATCTGGAACTGGAAGCCTTCAATGTCTTTCTTCATTCCTCACCACCAAAATTGTCTCTGCACCAGATGCAATGTCTTTAAAAATCCAAAGTGCCTCACTTGCTTAGCATCATGACTCCGTCACAATGCTTGGAGTCTGAGACCAACAGGGAGGTATAACTTAGAATCCTTCCAAGCCAGTCCCCCTCTTAGGGTCAAAATAGATCTGTTATTTTTAAACCAGGCATAAGTCTCTAATTTCTCCCTGAATTCCATTAGTAAGTGATCGTCAGGACAGCAGGGGGTCTCTGTATCTGCAATCTAGTTATTATTTGAGCAGTGGATTGTGGTAGACGAATAATGGAGTTAATTACTTTGTCTCTGTGGCTTGAACTGGGGCATCCCAGATAAGGCGTCAGCCAAAAAGTTCTTACCCCCAGGAAAATATTTTAAAGTGAAATTAAAATGGTTGAAGTACTGAGCCCGGTAAACTTGCTGAAGAGATAATTTGCGAGGGACTTTCAAAGCCTCCAAATTTTTGTGATCAGTTGATACTTCAAAAGGTATTTCCTTCCAAGAAATGATGCCATGTCAGCAATGCCCAATGAACTGCAAAAGCCTCTTTCTCCCAAACTGCCCACCTCTTCTTGGTGTGAGTTAATTTTCAGGGAGTGTAAGCACAGGGTTGTAAATTCTTACTGTGGTTTTTTTGTAAAAGAATGGCACCCACATCACTTGCATTAGCTCGAATGATGAATTTTTGCTCAGGGTCAGCATGTTTAAGGACTGGTTCAACTGTAAAGAGTCTCTTTAGCTGTCAGAACCAATATTTATTAAGGAGCTCTTTCTAATTCTATTCTTTCTATTCCTCTGGGTTCTGCCATGATCCTGGAAGGGAGGGGAGAAGACAATGCAGGCTGCCTCCTTGTTTTCTTTATCACTACAATGTAACTCTTTCACTGTCTCTACACACACACTCTTTGAACTGCCTTTCCCTTAATGTCAACTCAAAGGGGGGGGGAGAAAGGATTGCACCTCTGGGCAACTGGCTTATCTCCTGTTTTGGAAGGGAAGGTGCAAAGACTCAACAAACACAGCTACAAGCCTGAGACAGACTGGCACTATCAGCTCTTTCCCACAACAGACTTAACACCTGGGGATTGGCCCATTTGAACTGACCGGATGAACTATAGGGGTGGGGTCTGCTTGGAACTCTTTTAACCTATTGATCTGAGTGGGAAACCCTCAGATCCTGTCTATTATGCCTGCTATCAGCTTCTCCTAATCAAAGTTTCTTTTGGAAGAAACTGCTTCCATGAGTTCTGCTTTCTTAGGATGAGGTTTTGAAGTGGGCCCTGACATTAGACAGGATCTGCAGAAATATTCAGCCCGGAAGGAAGGCCCTTACATGGGGACTTGGCAAAGCATGTCAGACAATGGAATAGAGAGAGAGGAACCTGCAATGGGGGGAAGCCTCCCGCCGAGCAGATCCCTGCAAATACTCCAGGTCCAGATCCTCGAGCTTCTCAGAAAAGGAAGTGGTCGTGGAACACTGCCACAAGCCCAGGTGGTCGATGGGCATCAGGAAGGAGGAGGATTGGGAGAAGAAGGCCAGAAAGGTGACACTCAAATGGGGCAGTCATCAACCAGGCTGGAAGGTAGAGATGGAGAGGTCCCTCCACTCCAGCCAATTGTTGGAGCAGACAATTGGCATGATGAAAATAGCTCTGGACTCCATGAGGGAAGAGAAAGACGAAGCATACCAAGGCACCATTCAGCTGGGATCCACCGAGAGGGCTAATGAAAGGGAAGCTGAACCTTTCCAGACCCCTCTGAAGGAAATGCTGAGACCGCAGCTGTCACCGATGCTGCAGCCACCCCTCGACGAGCAGCCACTGCAGACAGAGAGGGGAGAAGACACAAGCGGAAGAAAAGACACCGATCCATCCGGTAGTTCCCACCCCTGGATGTGAAATATGGCAGAGAGCCACGGCGCCTGGGATTCTTCCTGACCCAGGTACTAAATTACTTGGAGGAATACGTCTGTGACATCCCGAATGACCAGGCCAGGATCCGTATTGTACAAGCAGCCCTGGAAAGCATTGCAGCAGACTGGGTCATAGACCTCCATGATGCAGATGCACCAGAGCTGCTAAATTTTAATTAATTCATGGTTCTTTCCTCCTGGAAAGTAGTGGAGAGTAAAATTGAACCAATAAAAATGGGCCCACCATGCTTGCTTGGGAGACAATTTGCTAGGGGTTTTGAGAGCCTCTAGGTTTTTATAATTAGTCCATACTTGGAAAGGGATCTTGCTCCCTTCCAGGAAGTGCCTCCAGGCTAGGAGATCCCACTGCATAGCATAAGCTTCCTTCTCCAAAATCACTCAGCATTGTTCAGTTTCTGATAGCTTTTTTGAAATGTAAGCGCAGGGGTGTAATTGGTCCTTTTCATTCTCTTGGAGCAGTATCACTTCCACTTCTACATCACTGGCATCATTCTGAATTATAAATATTTTTCTGGGTCTGTCTTAGTCCTGGCTCCACCAAGAAAAGTTTCTTTAGCTTTTCAAATGCAGCTTGGCGTTCCATAGTTCATTTCAGTGGCTGGCTGAAATGGACTATGGACTCCCTTAATTTTTAAGAGATTTGTAATAGGGAGTGCAATCTGTGCAAAGGAGGGGATGAACTGCTGATAAAAATTTGCAAAGCCCAGGAAACTCTGTAATTGCTTTCTTCAGGACCACCCTGATTAGTTTCACATGCTCAGCTTTCATTTTGGTGTAAATTAATATATTATCCAGGTACACCAAAACACATGGAGGACTTCAGCTGATGATCAGCTGCATGAATACAGCAGCCCCCCCCCCCCTGTAGTCCAAATGGGAGCACTCTAAATTGGAAGCAGCCAAGAGAGCAGTTGAAAACGGTTTTCTACTCATCTCCTCCTTAATTCTGACTCAGTAGGATACCTCTCACAGATTTAACTTAAAAAATATTTTCCCTTTCAAGAGATAGACCAGCATATCTTTTATGAAGGGCAAGGGATATTTATTTTTCACTCACACTGCATTCAAGCCCCTATAATCAACGAAAAGATAAAGAGACCCATTTTTCTTCTCTTGAAATAATACGGGTGCTGCCACCTGGCCATGCCTCCTTCACTCTCGTCTCATGCCTCCACCCATTTATCTCCAATGTTCCTCCTTGTTGTTTATTTGGAAGAAGTACATACAACATAGGATGCAGTCCCTCATATTTCTTTGCTAGGATTACGCACACCTGTGCAAAGAGTTTTGGAGCTATGGCAAAAGTCCCATCTACATACCAGGTGTCAGATGACTGCAAGATGTTCAACCAAGTCCTTTGGCCAAATATTAGGATTCTCTTTGGATTCTCCTAAGTCTCCTAGTAGGAAAGGCTCTTGTAAGCCAGGAGTTGGTGAATATACCTTGTATTGTTCAGATAAAAAAAGTTCATCAAGGTTTACTGGGTCTGAGAATGCCATCCGTATTTTGTTCCTTTTTCTGTGGATGTTTTTTTGCTATGCTGAAGTTGTGTGTATTGCAGAATAGACCACTGGGCTCACATTGGCCAGATACAGATTGATAACTTTGGATGTACCTTCCAATGTGCCTGCTGTTTCATGCTCTTCCACATGCTCTACTGATGGCCACTTCCACATGCTCTACTGATGGGGGGTGTGAATGCTCATTGATTCTTTTTATTACTTCTCTGAGTTTTGTGTGAATTCTGGCACTGCATCTATCATGCTGTTCATAGAGCCAAATGTAAGGCAAGAATCAGTTATGCTCAGCTTATCAAAAACAAACTTTTCTCTTCCTCTCTTGCTTGCTACAATTACATCCATCTTGCAGGCAGACGTTTTTCAAAGCAGTAACACAACAATGAGACGTTTGTTGTCTTCAATGAGTGTAATGTACAGTATTTTATTGGTTTCTCATAAATCTGTTGGTGTGGGAGCTATGAGTTACATGGAATGATGGAGACTGTTTGAAGACAGGAAAGAAAATCCTTCATAGGTGTGGATAATTAGGAGTTAATATGGGGTCTTAAGTACTCCTGAAGTGCTACTGTAACTATTGAGATGCAACGTTTGTTTATTCATGGTTATTAAAGGAGCAGGGGAGGCAGATGAAAGCTAGAGCAATGTAAACATCCTAGGCCCATGGTGGCAAACCTATGGCACGCGTGCCACAGGCGGCATGCAGAGCCGCCTCTGATGGCATGCAGGCCTTTCGTGGGCCGAGCTGCTCCCTCCTGCTGTTCACACATGCACAGCTCTCTGCGCATGTGCATTGTGGGAATAGGTGAGAGGCTATAAAAGGAGGAAATTTTGGTGGAAGCATTTGTTGCAGACAACAAGAGAGAGAGCAGGAGTCGGAGCGGGCAGCAAGCAAGTGAGCAGACAAGCATGAGCTGACAGCAGTAAGTTTCAGTGGCTGGCCACACAGGGAGGAGGACGAGGGGTGGCAGAGGCAGCAGAGTGATAATGGGGCAGCGGGGGCAGGGGGCTGCCTTGCCTTTCCTTGCCTTGTTGTGCCTTGCCTTGCCTTGCCGTGCACTGGCGGCGGCGGACAAGCGATAATGGTGTTGAGCCCTCCGGGCTTAACATGGACAGGTGGGGGAGGGCAAGGACGGCATTCAGGGTGGAGAAGGATGGTGGCAGCCAGTAACAACATGCCCACCTGCTTCCAGCCAGCTGGAGTCCTCGGCCACCGAACAGCTGACAAGTCGGCCGCATGCCTGCTGGTCATCCTGGTGGTGTCTGTCAGCCGCCGAACAACTGACAGGCCACTGGCTCACCGATAGGCTAGGGAGCACTGGTAGAGCAACCACCGAACAGCTGATGGGCCGCCAGACAGCTGATGTGGCGGCTGGATTCGGAGCCAAGGAACAGCTGGGATCGGAGGCTGATGAAGCAATCTGAAGCTGGCTGGGACAAGAACATGCAAAGCGGAAAGGCTTCTGGGCATTGCAGCTGACCATTGGAGCATCCAAATGTTGGTTAGGTGGGTGGGGTGGGGTTAATTAGCGTGTATGTATGCTGGGAGTATTCTTGCATGCCAGAGCTTCCTGAAGTAAATCAACAGCCACCTGTGAACAAGATGGCTCCATGTCTTTCTAACCAGGGGCGAGGTGAGCATCTCTGCTTCAAAAAAAGGTCTATTACTGTCCATATCACCGTATGTCCACAGCTATCTGGCAGCTCCACAACAAAGTCCATTGCTATCTCTTCCCAAGGCCGGTTGGGGTTGGCTACCTGTTGCAATACCAGAGGCAGTTTTCCCATGCAGGGTTTTGTGGTAGCACACACGGGACATTCCCGTACATATGTTTCCACATCCACCTTCATCCCTGGCCACTAGAATTGGTGACTGAGCAGATGCAAGATTTTGAGGAAATCAAAGTGACCAGCTTGCCTACCATCATGGCCTCGATGGAGTACCTTAGCCCGTACTTTCTCCGGAATGTAGATTTTGTCATCCTTCCATGCCAAACCCCGTCTCAGTTAATAAGGCCGGATGCCCCAACAACAAGGGGTCACTTTTATTCACGCTCTGCAATTCCTGCATCAGATTTTCTGCAGGTTTGATCGTGACCACTTTTTCAGCTGACTGCTGCAGGGTGGAGATATCATGGCTTGTACCACCTCCTCCCTCTTGCTGTTATACTGCGGCATCTGGGACAAGGCATCCGCTAAGAAGTTTTTTCCCACCAGGTACGTATTTTAGACGGAACCGAAACCTCTGAAAGTACTGTGCCCACCTTACATGTTTAGCGGCAAGGCGTTGAGGCATCTGTAGGGCCTTGAGGTTCTTGTGATCTGTCCATACTCGAATGGTTCTTTGGCCCTCTCCAAGAAATGCTGCCATGTGGCCAATGCCCACTGTACAGCGAATGCCTCCTTCTTCCATATCTCCCACACTCGCTCGGTGTCGGTAAACTTTCATGATGTAAATGCATAAGGCTGCAAAACCTGGAGCAGAACTGCCCCCACTGCCACATCACAGGCATCTACCTGTAAAATGAACTGTTTTTCCAGGTCTGGATGTCGTAAAACCGGTTCCCTCGAAAAGAGGACTTTCAGGTTCCCAAAAGCCCACTGGCAGGTGAGTGACCATGGCAACATTGGCTAGGCCGTGGCTTATTCGCTGAGTGTTTAGTTCAGAGTAATTCTGTTAAGGGTAGGGCCACCATAACGAACGAGGGGATAAACTGCCGGTAGAAATTCGCAAACCCTAGAAAGCTTTGCTACTGGCAGCATGTTTGTGGTGCTTGCCATTCGAGCACTACTTGGACCTTAGCTATCTCTACTCCCTCCCCGAAGATCTGATACCCAAGGTAGTCCAACCAGGTCTGATGAAATGCTCACTCAGACAATTTCACAAATAAGTGCACTTGTAGGAGTTTTTCCAGAACCTTGTCTTACAAGCTTAATGTGGTCTGTCTTGTTAGTGGAGTATATCAGGATGTCATCCAAATAAACAAGGACCCCCTGATACAAATGCTCATGAAGCACTTTGTTAATCAGCTGCATGATCAGGCACCTTGTTGTTGTTAATTGTGAAGTCGTGTCCGACCCATTGCGACCCCATGGACAACGTTCCTCCAGGTCTTCCTGTCCTCTACCGTCTTCTGGAGTCCATTTAAGTTCTCACCTACTGCTTCAGTGACTCCATCCAGCCATCTCATTCTCTGTCATCCCCTTCTTCTATTGCCCTCAATCTTTCCCAGCATTAGGGTCTTCTCCAGTGAGTCCTTCCTTCTCATTAGGTGGCCAAAGTACTTGAGTTTCAACTTCAGGATCTGGCCTTCTAAAGAGCACTCGGGGTTGATCTCTTCTAGGACTAACCAGTTTGAACGCCTTGCAGTCCAAGGGACTCGCAGGAGTCTTCTCCAGCACCATAGTTCAAAGGCCTCAATTCTTTGGCGCTCAGCCTTTCTTATGGTCCAACTTTCACAGCCATACATTGCAACTGGGAAAACCATGGCCTGGACTATACGCACTTTGTTGGCAGGGTGATGTCTCTGCTTTTTAGTATGCTGTCTAGATTTGCCATAGCTTTCCTCCCCAGGAGCAAGCGTCTTTTAATTTCTTGGCTACAGTCCCCATCTGAGGTGATCTTGGAGCCCAGAAAAATAAAATCTGTCACTACCTCCATTTCTTCCCCATCTATTTGCCATGAATTGAGAGGGCCGGATGCCATGATTTTGGTTTTCTTAATGTTGAGTTTCAAGCCAACTTTTGCACTCTCCTTCTTCACCCGTATCAAGAGGCTCTTTAGTTCCTCTTCACTTTCTGCCATTAGAGTGGTATCATCTGCATATCTTAGGTTGTTGATATTTCTCCCGGCAATCTTAATTCCAACTTTTGATTCATCTAGCCCTGCCTTTCTCATGATGTGCTCTGCATATAAGTTAAATAGGCAGGGCGACAGTAGACAGCCTTGCCGGACTCCTTTTCCAATTTTGAACCAATCAGTGGTTCCGTGTTCGGTTCTCACTGTTGCTTCTTGACCCGCATATAGGTTTCTCAAGAGACAAATGAGATGGTCTGGTACTCCCATCTCTTTAAGAACTTGCCACAATTTGTTGTGATCCACACAATCAAAGGCTTTTGCATTGTCAATGAAGCAGAAGTAGATGTTTTTCTGGAATTCCCTAGCTTTCTCCATGATCCAGCGTATGTTGGCAATTTGATCTCTAGTTCCTCTGCCTCTTCGAAATCCTGCCTGTACTTCCGGTAGTTCTCGATCCACATACTGCTGGAGTCTAGCTTGTAGGATTTTAAGCATAACTTTACTAGCATGTGAAATGAGTGCAATGGTGCGATACTTTGAACATTCTTTGGCATTGCCTTTCTTTGGAATTGGAATGTAAACTGACCTTTTCCAATCCTGTGGCCACTGTTAAGTTTTCCAAATTTGCTGGCAAATTGAGTGTAGCACTTTTACTGCATCGTCTTTTAAGATTTTGAATAGCTCAGCTGGAATACTGTCACCTTCACTAGCTTTGTTGTTGCTCAGATTTTCTAAGGCCCATTTCACTTCACATTCTAGGATGTTTGGTTCGAGGTCAGTGACCATCTCATTGTGGTTATCTGGGATGTTAAGCTCATTCTTGTATAGTTCTTCTGTATAGTTTTGCCGTCTCTTCTTAATCTCTTTTGCCTCTGTTAGGTCTCTGCCATTTTGGTCCTTTATCATGCCCATCTTTGCATGAAACGTTCCCTTCATATCTCCAATTTTCTTGAAGAGATCTCTGGTCCTCCCTATTCTGTTGTTTTCTTCTATTTCTTTGCACTGTTCATTTAAGAAGGCATTCTTATCTCTTCTAGCTACTCTCTGGAATTCTGCATTCAATTGGGTGTATCGTTCTCTTTCTCCTTTGCCTTTCGCTTCCCTTCTTTCCTCAGCTATTTGCAAAGCTTCCTCAGACAGCCATTTTGCTTTCTTGCATTTCTTTTTCTTTGGGATGGTTTTAGTTGCTACCTCTTGTACAATGTTGCGAACTTCCATCCATAGTTCTTCAGGCACTCTGTCTATCAGATCTAAGTCCTTAAATCTATTTGTCACCTCTACTGTATATTCATCAGGAATATGATTTAGTTCATACCTGAGTGGCCTAGTGCTTTTCCCTACTTTTTTTAATTTAAGCCTAAATTTTGAAACGAGAAGCTCATGATCTGAGCCACAGTCAGCTCCTGGTCTTGTTTTTACTGACTGTATAGAGCTTCTCCATCTTTGGCTGCAGAGCACATAGTCAATCTGATTTCTATGTTGACCGTCTGGTCATGTCCATGTGTAGAGCCGTCTCTTGGGTTGTTGGAAAAGAGTGTTTGTTATGACCATCGTATTCTCTTGACAAAATTCTATTAGCCTGTGCACTGCTTCATTTTGTTCTCCAAGGCCAAACTTGCCTGTTATTCCGGTTATCTTTTGGCTTCCTACCTTAGCATTCCAATCCCCCATGATGATAAGGACATCATTTTTTGGTGTTAATTCTATAAGGTGCTGTAGGGCTTCATAAAACTGGTTAATTTCATCCTCTTCAGCACCAGTGGTTGGAGCACAGATTTGGACTATTGTGATATTGAATGGTTTGCCTTGGATTCGAATTGAGATCATTCTGTCATTTTGGGGATTGTATCCCAATATTGCTTTTCCTATTCTTTTATTGACTATGAAGGCTACTCCATTTCGTCTGAGGGATTCTTGCTCACAGTAGTATACCTGATGGTCATCTGAGTTAAATTCACCCATTCCTGTCCATTTTAGTTCGCTGATTCCTACGATGTCGATGTTCAGTCTTGTCATCTCTTTTTTGACTACGTCTAGCTTGCCTTGATTCATGGATCTTACATTCCAGGTTCCTATGGAGAAAAAATCTTTACAGCTTCGGACTTTCCTTTTACCACCAGATATAGCCACAGCTGAGCGTCCTTTCGGCTTTGGCCCAGTCGCTTCATTCTTTCTGGTGCTACTAGTACTAGTCCTCTGCTCTTCCCCAGTAGCATATTGGACACCTTCCGACCTGAGGGGCTCATCTTCCAGCGTCAAAGGATACAGCCCTGAAGAATGTGGAGGCCAAAATTGGAAGGGAGAACTTAGCCCCCACAGGAGGATGAACTGGGGGTGCCCAAAAGCAATTACAAAGATGATCCCTTGGTAAGTGGGCTGATCATGCCAGTAACCCTCCCCATAGAACTGTTAATCCCGGGCAAGGAAAAAAAGATGGCCCTAACACCCTAATAGATTTGGGTTGCACTAGGTGCCTGATCCCCCTTTATGGATTACTGCCTTGTCGTGGCGAAGGGGCTCACGTAACTCAATGAAGCTATAAGCTATGCCATGCAGGGCCACCCAAGATGGACAGGTTATAGCAGAGAGTTCTGACAAAATGTGATCCACTGGAGAAGGAAATGGCAAACCACTCCAGTATCTTTGCCATGAAAACCCCCTGGACAGTACTAAAAGGACAAAAGATATGACGCTGGAAGATGAGCCCCTCAGGTCGGAAGGTGTCCAATATGCTACTGGGGAAGAGCAGAGGGCTAGTACTAGTAGCGCCAGAAAGAATGACGCGACTGGGCCAAAGCCGAAAGGACGCTCAGTTGTGGATATATCTGGTGGTGAAAGGAAAGTCCGATGCTGTAAAGATTTTTTCTCCATAGGAACCTGGAATGTAAGATCCATGAATCAAGGCACGCTAGACGTAGTCAAAAAAGAGATGACAAGACTGAACATCGACATCTTAGGAATCAGCGAACTCAAATGGACAGGAATGGGTGAATTTAACTCAGATGACCATCAGGTATACTACTGTGGGCAAGAATCCCTCAGAAGAAATGGAGTAGCCTTCATAGTCAATAAAAAAATAGGAAAAGCAATACTGGGATACAATCCCCAAAATGACAGAATGATCTCAATTTGAATCCAAGGCAAACCATTCAATATCACAATAGTCCAAATCTATGCTCCAACCACTGGTGCTGAAGAGGATGAAATTAACCAGTTTTATGAAGCCCTACAGCACCTTATAGAATTAACACCAAAAAATGATGTCCTTATCATCATGGGGGATTGGAATGCTAAGGTAGGAAGCCAAAAGATAACCGGAATAACAGGCAAGTTTGGCCTTGGAGTACAAAATGAAGCAGAGCACAGGCTAATAGAATTTTGTCAAGAGAATACGATGGTCATAACAAACACTCTTTTCCAACAACCCAAGAGACGGCTCTACACATGGACATCACCAGACTGTCAACATAGAAATCAGATTGACTATGTGCTCTGCAGCCAAAGATGGAGAAGCTCTATACAGGCAGTAAAAACAAGACCAGGAGCTGACTGTGGCTCAGATCATGAGCTTCTCATTGCAAAATTTAGGCTTAAATTGAAATAAGTAGGGAAAAGCACTAGGCCACTCAGGTATGAACTAAATCATATTCCTGATGAATATAAGTAGAGGTGGCAAATAGATTTAAGGAATTAGATCTGATAGATAGAGTGCCTGAAGAACTATGGATGGAAGTTCGCAACATGGTACAAGAGGTAGCAACTAAAACCATCCCAAAGAAAAAGAAATGCAAGAAAGCAAAATGCTGTCTGAGGAAGCTTTGCAAATAGCTGAGGAAAGAAGGGAAGCGAAAGGCAAGGGAGAAAGAGAAAGATACACCCAATTGAATGCAGAATTCCAGAGAGTAGCTAGAAGAGATAAGAATGCCTTCTTAAATGAACAGTGCAAAGAAATAGAAGAAAACAACAGAATAGGGAGGACCAGAGATCTCTTCAAGAAAATTGGAGATATGAAGGGAACGTTTCATGCAAAGATGGGCATGATAAAGGACCAAAATGGCAGAGACCTAACAGAGGCAGAAGAGATTAAGAAGAGACGGCAAAACTATACAGAAGAACTATACAAGAATAACCGCAGATAACCACAATGAGATGGTCACTGACCTCGAAACCAAACATCCTAGAATGTGAAGTGAAATGGGCCGTAGAAAATCTGAGCAACAACAAAGCTAGTGGAGGTGACAGTATTCCAGCTGAGCTATTCAAAATCTTAAAAGACGATGCAGTAAAAGTGCTACATTCAATTTGCCAGCCAATTTGGAAAACTCAACAGTGGCCACAGGATTGGAAAAGGTCAGTTTACATTCCAATTCCGAAGAAAGGCAATGCCAAAGAATGTTCAAACTATCGCACCATTGCATTCATTTCACATGCTAGTAAAGTTATGTTTAAAATCCTACAAGCTAGACTCCAGCAGTATGTGGATCGAGAACTACCAGAAGTACAGGCAGGATTTCGAAGAGGCAGAGGAACTAGAGATCAAATTGTCAACATACACTGGATCATGGAGAGAGCTAGGGAGTTCCAGAAAAACATCTACTTCTGCTTCATTGACTATGCTAAGGCCTTTGATTGTGTGGATCACTACGAATTGTGGCAAGTTCTTAAAGAGATGGGAATACCAGACCATCTTATTTGTCTCTTGAGAAACCTATACGCAGGTCAAGAAGCAACAGTGGGAACTGGACACGGAACCACTGATTGGTTCAAAATTGGAAAAGGAGTCCGGCAAGGCTGTATACTGTCGCCCTGCCTATTTAACTTATATGCAGAGCATATCATGAGAAAGGCAGGGCTAGATGAAACAAAAGTTGGAATTAAGATTGCCGGGAGAAATATCAACAACCTAAGATATGCAGATGATACCATCTAATGGCAGAAAGTGAAGAGGAACTAAAGAGCCTCTTGATACGGGTGAAGAAGGAGAGTGCAAAAGTTGGCTTGAAACTCAACATTAAGAAAACCCAAATCATGGCATCCAGCCCTCTTAATTCCTGGCAAATAGATGGGGAAGAAATGGAGGTAGTGACAGATTTTATTTTTCTGGGCTCCAAGATCACCTCAGATGGGGACTGCAGCCAAGAAATTAAAAGACGCTTCTCCTGGGGAGGAAAGCTATGGCAAATCTAGACAGCATACTAAAAAGCAGAGACATCACCCTGCCAACAAAAGTGCGTATAGTCCAGGCCATGGTTTTCCAGTTGCAATGTATGGCTGTGAAAGTTGGACCATAAGAAAGGCTGAGCACCAAAGAATTGAGGCCTTTGAACTATGGTGCTGGAGAAGACTCCTGTGAGTCCCTTGGACTGCAAGGTGTTCAAACTGGTCAGTCCTAGAAGAGATCAACCCCGAGTGCTCTTTAGAAGGCCAGATCCTGAAGTTGAAACTCAAATATTTTGGCCACCTAATGAGAAGGAAGGACTCACTGGAGAAGGGCCTAATGCTGGGAAAGATTGAGGGCAATAGAAGAATGGGACAATAGAGAATGAGATGGCTGAATGGAGTCACTGAAGCAGTAGGTGTGAACTTAAATGGACTCCAGAAGATGGTAGAGGACAGGAAGACCTGGAGGAACGTTGTCCATGGGGTCGCGATGGGTCAGACACGACTTCGCAATTAACAACAACAATTGGTCAAAAGCTTTTTCAGCATCTAAAAATATCAAGGCCTCCGGGATTTGATTATTCTTGTCCAAATACTCAATTAGATTAACAATTTGTCTTACATTATATTTCATATATCTTCCAGTTATAAATCCAGTTTGATCACTATGGATCAATTTCTTCAAAACTCGCATTAATCTATTTGCCAATATTTTTGAAAAAATCTTATAATCTGTGTTCAAAAACATATAGGCCTATAATTTTGGGGCTGAGTGAAGTCTTGATCCTCCTTTGGAATCAGTGATATAAAAGCCCTTCTCCAAGATGGAGGTACCTCTGCTCCAAACAGAATATTATTAAAAAGTTCCTTCAATGGTTCTATCATTTCTTCAAATAGCATTTTATAATAAATTGCTGTTAATCCATCTGTGCCTGGAGCCTTACCAACCTTTAATTGCTTAATTGCCCAAATAATCTCATCAGAAGTAATTAAACCATTCATCTCATCTCATTGATTAATAGTCTAGGAAAATGTGCTTCCTGTAAATACTTTTCTATATCTGAAACTTGTATACTTTCATTAGCATATAACTTTGAATAAAAATCTAAAAAAACTCCTTTTAATCAAGTTTTGTTAATATACTTCTTTACCTTTATAATTTATTTTTTCTATCATCTTTGATTTCTGTTTCTTTCGTAGTTGGTAAGCCAACCACCTACCAGATTTGTTTGTTGCAATCTGATCAGCTATTAACATATTAAATTGCTCCTTAAGCAAAGTTATAGAAATCTTTAAACTATTATCCAATGGATTTAATATAAGAGCCTTTTCCTTACATTTAATCTCTTCTTCCAACTCCTTACAGTTCTGCATCTGTTTACGTCTATGTGCATTATTCATATAAATCAAAACCCCTCTCATATATGCTTTACTAGCATCCCAAACAATTGGCATCAAAGTACCCTTATGCATATTCAAAAGAAAAAATTCCTTTAAGTAAGCTCTACATCTCTGTAAATTCCCCTCATGTCTAAATAAATTTTCATTCAGTCTCCAAGTCCTTCTATTTCCATCTTCAATAGATAACTCCAACATACAGGACTATGATCTGACAATATTTTGGGGAATATCTTAGCATTCTTCACCCTAGAAAAGAAATCATTAGTAATTAAAAAAAATCAATTCTGGAGTACGATTGATGCCTGTCTGAAAAAAAAATGAAGTCTCTTTCTTCAGTATTCCATTCCCGCCAAATGTCTCTAAGTTTCAAATCATCCTTCAAATTAAAAAAAAAACTTTAGGTAATTTTGCATGATTGGGAGATTTAAAAGAGCCCTTCTTGTCTTTACTTGAATCTAAAACACCATTCCAATCTCCCATCATAACTGATTTATAATGCAATTGAATTAATTTCTGATGTATCATCTTATAAAAGTATTTTTGTTGCTGATTAGGAGCATATAGTCCAATGATAAGACAGCCCCTTTAAAAAAAAACTTGCAGAATGGCTGCAGCATTTTAAAAAAAATCTTGCATTGCATGCTGCCCATCCCACAGTCCTTGAAGTCATCCTGCCCACCACCAATCATGTGTTGCTCCTGCAGCATCATTGCTTCTGCCTGCCACCAATTTGGCTGGGGCTATTTTTCCCATGCAGCAAAACACCTCGGTCAAATGGTGCCTGGCTGAATGGGCAGGGATGAAGGTAGGGGTTGGAGGACCAGGGAGGGGGCATTGACTGGAAAGAATGGTTGGGGAGGTGGAGGGGGAAAGTTGGCTGAGAATTGGCTGTGGTGGGTGGCTAGAGGTGAAGTGGGCATGGCCAAGGGTCGATACCTAAATGTTCCATTCTGCTCTTGCCCACCTAGTAGTTTGAAAGCATGCAAATGCAAGTAAATAAATAGGTACCACTTCAGTGGGGAGTAAACAGTGCTCCACAATGTCATGCTGGCCACATGACCATGCAAATGTCTTCAGATAGCATTGACTCAAAAGCTCTTGAAATAGAAATGAGTGCCATCCCCTATAGTCGATTACAGCTAGCAGAGTAAAATTTGTGAGACTCTTTTCCTTCCTTTAATGCAGTGAGCTGGGGCATATCATCAGGGTTTGTCCAACCAGAGGGCCATGGAGGGAACTGGGATGACAGTCAAGGCACAAGAAAGTATCACCCTTCTCACCAAGCACCAATCAAGGAAATAATATCCTCTCTCAAAACCTCAAAGGAGGGAGTAGCCATCTTATAAGAAGGACTCAAGTTCAGCCGTAGCAAGGTATGCTCTTAATTGTTATAGTCATATCTTTTGGAAAGAACAATTGGAAGTTTTATTTGAGACTGAGGCAACACAAAATTTTGCAGACCTGAAGGCAATAGAAAGTTACAGATACTTAGAGATCATCTGCTTGCCCATGGAAGTAGAAATGATAGACAGACAGTCGATGAGAAGGGTCCCATCATGCAGATTATAGTGCCATGGTTATTAACAATAGGAGAGCATGTCAAACTTTTATCTTGGTATATGACACAGAATCTTCAAGTCCTAATCATCTTGGGGTCAGCTTGGCTAAAGCTATATAACCTAGCAGTAGACTGGGAATGGGGGATTATTTGTTCCTCACTCCTGACTCCCAGTATCAAGGGGTGCTAGCTGCAGCACTTTTATAGCAGCTTACTGAATTGCCCTCAAGCAGGGGATTACAATTGCCAGCCAAGGATGCCAATTTCAAAGATATTTTTGGAGAAAAGGAGGCTTCAATCCTTCCTCATATAAGAATTGTGACTGACTATTGATTTGAAATCTGGAACTAAAATTCTACCTAAGACACAATGTCAACAAAGGAGCTGTTGACATTAAAATAGTATTTGGATTCAAATTTAGAGAAAGGAATTATTAATCATTCTAAATCACACCAAGAAGCAAGAGGCAGGTTTTCTGAACCCAAAGGAAGAGGTTTCAATATACATAGTTCACATTTACAAGGACCTCAACAGGATCACAATAACGGATCAATACCCACTGCCCCAATATCAGATTTTCTGGATAAATTGCTGCTTTCAGAGTGGAGAGCAAGTTGTCCGGCAGTCTTGGGGAGTGTTTCTCTTTCACTCTAGTGGTGACTGAAGCAACCAATTATTTGGAGAGAATAACTGTCTGATAACTTTAGCCTTAGAGTTGTTATACTGGGGCAGCCTCAAAAGGGCATCTGCCAAAAAATGTGGCCCCCTGGGAGGTATTGTAAGGTAAATCGAAATGATTGAAGTATTGAGTCTATCAGACTTGTTTCGGAGATAGCTTTCTAGGAGTTTTTAGTGCTTCCAGGTTTTTGTGGTCTATCTAGATCTTGAAGACAATTTTACTTCCCCCCAAGAAATTGTTGGAATATTCATAAACAGGAAGAGTCATGTGGTAACTCATTTAGCCAATGTGAAGAAAGTGCTACTGAGTCTGTGCAAAAAGAGTATTGAGTTAGGAGCTGGATTTCCAGTCTCTGGTTTTCTCTCTGGTCTGTCTCTGTAAGAAGACTTCATTAAGCTATGTCGCTGTAAATAAGAATGGTATTGTAAATATTTTTATATAAATATAAAGTTATTTGAATCAGCTAAATGCAGTCAACTGTGAGAGCTTCTGATTTATTTTTTCACCAATTAATTAAATAAATTAAAATTCTCTAATAGGTTATGGGCCCAGAGCTTACTAAGGACTGCATTGTAATTTAAGGCTGGAAGAAATTGCCTGTGTTTAGAAAGTATAAGAACAAGGCAGAATAAGCAGAATGGCTGCAATGGAATTTAAGGAAAGCTGTGTGCCTCATTTGGGCCAGAAGAATTACATTGTGTGGGCTACTAAAATGGAATGTTTGCTCAAAGCAAAAGAGCTGTGGTACATTGTTGAAAATCCACCACAAGTATTTGCAGCTGCAAATCAGAAAAGCCATGATCAAGCAATGGCATATCTCATCTTGAATTTAGATGATGCACAATTTCTAAATGTTGCAAATTTAAAGACTGCAAAGGAGATTTGGTTGAAATTGAGAGCTGTGCACGTGAATGTTTCTGCTTGCAACATAGTGCAATTGTCAAGAAAACTTTACAGGGCCTGTTTGCAACCAGGTGAATCTGTGGAACAGCATTTAAATAAAATGCAAAGTTTATTTTTGGACTTAGAACAACATGGGATTAAATTCCCTGAGTCCCAGAAGGTTTTATGGTGTTGAACAGTTTAGATAAAACCTGGGACACTGTTTCTACCATATTTGAGTGTAAAGAAGAGCAAGACTTAAAGTTTGAGGCTTTTAAGGCATGTTTGCTTAATGAAGAAGAAAAATGCCATTTTAGAAGTAGAAGCAGCCACGAGGAGGAGAAATTCCTGAGGAGGGGGTCTAGACTGCAAGTCTCCAGAGAAGAAAAAACATGCAAATTGGACCCGGACCAAGTTGCAACAAAGGAGAGATTTTGCAAGCAGAGAGCTGCTTTGCAAGAAAAGAATTGCTACATTCGTGGAGCGAGCACACATTTGCAAAGGAACTGTTTGCAGAGGAACTGTTTGCAGCAAAGGACATTTGTGCAACAAAAAAAGGACTGCTTTGCGAAAGGAACATTTTGATGTTGCAAAAGTTTGTTATAGCAACCACAGAGACAAGTGGCTAATAGATAGTGGGGCAAGTCAAACAATTGTTAATGACTCTAAATTATTTTGCAGGTTTGTTCCAGTAGCACAAGAAGCTGTGGCTTTGGCAAATGGCCAGAAAGCAAAAGTCATTGGAAAAGGTGATGTAAAAATTCCATATTTGGGATCAAAGTTTACCAATGTGCTTTGTGTACCTGAGATGGAACATAATTTGTTAAGTGTGTCTAATTTAGACAAACAAGGTTTTGAGGTCATTTTTGTAAATGGGAAGTGTCTCATCAAAAGGAATGGGAATATTTGTGCAGAAGGCATAAAGGAAGATAATCTATATGTATTGCAGGGACAAAAGGTTCAATGTTCCCATATATTTAAGAATGTTGCAGAGCATGATTCATGTGTTCATCTTCTATATAGAAGACTTGGCCATGCAAGCTTTAAAGTTTTGCAGCAAATGCAAGATTTTGCAGAAGGGCTAAATTTGAAGGGATGCAAAACATATTTGGACTGTGCAGTATGCAAAGCATCAAAGTCAAAGGCATTCCCAGTTAGTAAATGTAGCACAAGACAAACAAAAAGAGTTCTAGAGCTGGTCCATGCAGATCTGGTGGGACCTATGCAAGCCAGTTTGGGAGGAGCAAAATATGCACTGATAATTGTTGATGATTATAGCAGGTATTCGTTTTGCTACTTACTTAGAAGTAAGACAGAAGTGCTACAACAATTCAAACAGTGGGTAAGTTTTGTAGAGAGAAGGTACAGACAACAAGTGTGTCAATTGCAAACTGACAGAGGTACTGAATTTATGTCAACTAAATTCCAACAATGGCTGGGGCAGTTGGGGATAAGACACAGACATACAAATCCTTACACAGCAGCAGAGAATGGCATAGCTGAAAGAAGGAATGGTGTTTTGCAAACAATGAAAGATTCATTATTAGAGGATTCTGGTATGAGCAGGTCATATTGGGGAGAAGCCATATTGACTGACAATTATATAGTTAACAGGCTGTGGAGTTCCTCCATTAATAATACTCCATATGCCATTCTATATGGGAGAAAGCCATCACTGGCACATTTGAGAATTTTTAGAAGTACTGTATGGGTACATATTCTGAAAGCAATCAGAAGAAAGGGACAGCAAAAGGCAAGAAAGCTCAGGTTTGTGGGCTATGAACCAAGGTCAAAACGATATCGCTTTAGCGATAGAAGTAAAAGAGTTGTAATTTCAAGGTCTGCTAATTTTGCAGAACAAAATTGGGACAGAATTAATGCAAATTCTGGGTATGTCTCATTTAATGATGGTGATCTATTTAATGACAATAACTCGTCTAATGATGGAAAAATTATTGAAGATGTCAATGTTCAGGGAGGAGAGGCTGAACAAGACATGAAGCCAGAAAGACTTGAGACACAGGAGCAGTTAATACCATGTAGGTCAGAGCAATGTAACAAAGGAATTCCACCTGACAAGTATTCTGCCAGCAAGGTAAAGGTTTGCAATGTATGGTATGAGCCAAGAAGTTATAAAGAGGTGTTGGCATTACCAAAAGCTGAACAAGAAAGATGGAAGGAGGTCATGGATAAAGAGATAAAATCCATGGGAGACCATGAAGTATTTAAATCAGTGACTTTGCTGCAGGGAACCAAAGCTGTAGGTTGTAAGTGGGTATATAAGAAAAAGATATTGCCAGATAATAATATAAGTATAAGGCCAGGTTAGTGGCACAAGGTTTTTCACAATTAAAGAATGTGCACTATGATGAAGTATTTGCGCCAACTGTGAAAAGTGAGAGTATAAGATTAGCACTGGCGTTGGCAGCGGCATATAAACATAAAATCTGGCACTTTGATATCACAATTGCATTTCTCAATGCTGAGTTAGAGGAAGAAATTTATATGATCCAAGCACCAGGATATGAAATTGCAAAACCTAACATGGTATATAAATTAAACAAGGCTATTTATGGGCTGAAGCAGTCAGCCAGAAACTGGAATATCTGTTTAGATACTGCTTTAAAGGATCTTGGATTTAAAAGTTGCAAAGCTGATAATTGTATATATACTGGACAGTTACAAGGAGGGAATTGTCTACTGTTATCATTTGTGGATGATCTTTGTTTCATCGCAAAGGATGCATCACAAGTCAAAGAATTTGCTGATAAAGTAGGAAAGTAATTTGAATTAAAGAATTTGGGAGAAATAAAAAATTATCTTGGTGTAGAGATACAGAAAAATGAAAAAGGTGGTTATATTCTCAGTCAAAGGAGAAAAATTGAGCAGTTATTGGAGAAATATAATATGAAGGATTGCAATATTGCTCCCACACCCATGAGTGCAGATTTTTATAATAGTTTAAGTGCGGACAAAGGTGAAACCTGTGATCAAGAGATATATCACTCAGCAATAGGGAGTTTGTTATATCTATCACAGTGGTCCAGACCAGACATAGCTTGCGCAGTAAGCATTTTGAGTCGTTTTACTGCTGCACCTACAAAGTTACATTGGATGGGTGTAAAAAGGGTTCTCAGATATTTAAAGGGAACTATAAATTTGGGTCTTCAAATACAGATTACTGAGGAATTGAAATTAAAGTGTTATGTCGATAGTGACTATGCAAATGACATAAACACAAGGAAATCAAATTCTGGGATTATAATATTGTTTGGAGGGACTCTGAGTGGATGGAAGTCCAGAAAACAAACAACTGTTGCTATTTCAACAGCGGAAGCAGAATTTATTGCTTTATCTGAATTGTGTTCTGAAGTAACATGGTATATACAATTGTTGCAAGATTTAAATATTAATGTAAAAGAATCTGTAAAGGTATTTGAAAACAATGCTGCCTGTATAAAAATGGCGACTGGTGACAGGGTGAAGAATAGAAGTAAACATGTAGACATTAAGTATTGTAATGTCAGGGAATCTGTAAAAGGAAAATTGATTAGTTTACATCATTGTTCTTCTGAGAATAATTTGGCAGACATGATGACTAAACCATTGGGTAGTGTTCACTATGGAGAATGTGTTAAGTCAATAGGTCTGATGTCTCTTCCTGTCATGAAAGGAGGAGTGTTGGAATATTCATGAACAGGAAGAGTCATGTGGTAACTCAGTCAGGCAATGTGAAGAAAGTGCTACTGAGTCTGTGCAAAAAGAGTATTGAGTTAGGAGTTGGATTTCCAGTCTCTGGTTTTGTCTCTGGTCTGTCTCTGTAAGAAGTCTTCATGAAGCTATGTCACTGTAAAGAAGAATGGTATTGTAAATATTTTTATATAAATATAAAGTTATTTGAATCAGCTAAATGCAGTCAACTATGAGAGCTTCTGATTTATTTTTTCACCAATAGAGAAATTAAAATTCTTTAATAGAAATGCTTCTATGTTAGTACTGTTGATGTTAGGAAGAATTGTTATGGTGAAAATGAATATATTTTCATAGAGATTTGTATGGACAAGAATATCAACCTAGCTGTTAAGCAAAATCAAGCTTTTAATAATGAGTACTTTTAAAACCAAGTGCACTAATCAAACAGGAGGTAAGAAAATAGGGAAACTCAGACATCACACAGGTTATGTAGAAAGTAAACACAGGGTCAGTCATAAAGGACTCAAATGTCTATATACCAATGCACAGAGTATGAGCAATAAACAAGGTGAACTAGAAATAATAATAATAGAGTTGGAAATGACTATGGAAGTCTTCTAATCCAATTATTTAAAAGAAAAGACCAAATAAAAGAGGAGCTGGAATTGCTCTCTATATAAGAAATAACTACATCTCTACAGAAATAGAGCACAACAATGATGGAAACTGTCTCAAATGAATTTGGGTCAATATAAAAGGGGGGGGGAAATGACATTGCCATAGGTTTATACTATAGGCCACCCAACCCAACAGAGGAAATAGATGAACGTTTTGCTAGTCAGCTAACTAAGGTATGTAGGAAGCACATCACAATAGTAATGGGGGACTTTAATTACCCTGACATCAAGTGAGAGGCAAACTCTGCACCAAGTGGAAGATCAAACAGATTCCTGATAAACCTAGCAGGCAACTTTGTCTCCCCAAAACTAGAGAAGGTAACTACAGAATTAGCCATATTGGATCTAATCCTCACTAACAGAGATGAAATGATAGAAGGTGTTGAAGCTACAGGAACCCTGGGGGGGAGTGATCATGCAATATTGGAATTCAACATTATGGAAGCACAACCAATAGAACACAGTAAAACTAAAGTCTTGACCTTTAAAAGAGCTAAATGCAATAAACTTAGAGAGAGCTTGGGAAGGATTCCATGAATGAGAATTCTCAAGGGAAAAACAACTCAAGAAGCTTGGGAAATTTTGAAAAATGAGATTATAAAAGCCCAGTCTAGCACAATACCAAGAAAGAAGAAAAATAATAGCTTTCAAAAGAAACCAGCAGGGCTGCATAAAGAACTCTATGATAAATTGAAAGATAAAAAGGACAAGTATAAAAAGTGAAAAGAGGGGCACGTAACTAAGACAGAATATCAACCAATAGCCCGAGCCTGCAAAGATGAAGTGAGGAAAGTTAAAGCTCAAAATGAACTAAGGCTTGCGACAAAAGTCAAAAATAACAAAAAAAACTTCTTTCAACATGTAAAAACAAGAAAAAAGTTAAAGAAATTATTGGTCCATTAGTGCAAGAAAGTGGCAAGAAGGTGACAAGCAACAAGGAGAAAGCAGAACTATTTAACTCATTTTTTGCATCTGTCTTTACACAAAGGGAAAAAACAGCCCAACCTATCAAAAACAGTACCATAAAAAACAGATTAGAAACATGTTAAGATAGGCAAGAAAATGGTCAGCGAGAACCTGTCTACCCTAGATGAGTTCAAATCACCAGGACCAGATGGATTACACTCCAAGGTTCTGAAGGATCTGAATGAACCATTGAACTATATCTTTCAACCACAAGTGTGGGCTGGCCAACCCAAATGGTGAGACCTTCTTCACCAAATTGAACTTGTGGGAAGCCTATTACAGAGTGAAAATTTTAAAAGGGGATGAATGGAAAACTGCATTTGACCATCTCTGGGATGTTTCCAGTTCTGGATCTTCTCCTTTTGTTGTAGAAATAAGAGACTTGAGCAAGCTCTTTGAGGAAGGAAAGATTTATTGCACAGGTTCAGAGAGCTTAACAAGGCAAAATGTCTGGACCCTGAAAAATGTTCAGCAATCACATATATAATTCAACATAAGCATTTCCTGATCCCTGTCAGAATCCAATTATATTTCATCTCTAGTTATCAACTATAGAAAATACAATTTCTGCCTTCTCTGGATTCTGTCATACGATGAAGGGAAGGGGGTGAACAAAGGGGCTTTATGCCCTTCACTTCCTTTGGTACACTTCAGAGGAACTGGATGTGTATATCACCAAAAGGACTAACCATAACAATGGGGCTATTACCTTCATGTAGTTCTCTCTGAAGTCTCCATCCAGCCGGCAGTAAGGAAAAGGGGGTGAGAACGTAATGCCTGAGACTGTCGCTGGAAGAAGGGGGTGATTTGGGTGGGGCTACTGGGGAACCCCTTAAAACCTTGAATGGGAGAGCTTGGACCCCAAGTCCTGTTTAGAACGCCTGCAACCATTTAATAAAGGATGCCTGTTGGAAGAATTATTCCAAGAGTTCTGTCTTCTTAAGATGCAAAGTGGGTCCCATATATGGTTATATTCTAACCATTCTTAATTCTGCATTTCAAGCATCCTGGAAAAATACCAGACAGTTAAATTACCAGACAGTGCAGAGCTATAAAGAGGAACAGACCCCTATGCAAGAGGAAAACAGGATGTAGCCTAAACAGTCAAGGACTGCAAGATAAGACATTCTTTTTGGCCACACAGCAGATCCCAAAATACAATATTTGTCCAACTTACTTTGGGCTCCATTCCCTGATAAATGAAGTTCTGAATGAACATCTATACAAGGAGTCCTAGTATACTTTGACAACATTCTGATTTATACTGAAACCATGATAGAGCATGTGAAATTGGTGTGAGCAATGCTAAGAAAACTCCATGCTGTCCAACTATATGCTAAGCTTTCCAAATGCAAAGACAGAATTGATTATTTATGTTATCATATATATCCCATGCTGGCATAGAAATGAACCCTTAAAAGGTGCACGTGGTCCTTGACTGGATCCAAAAACATTTTAAACATGTCTTGTGGTTTGTGAATTTCTATCGTCAGTTCATATCTTCTTTTGCACAAATAGCTCTACCCATTACAAACTTGTTTAAAAAAAAAAAGGGAGGGGAAGCCTAAACTCAGCCAACCTTTAAAATGGTCTATGGATTGTGAGGCTGTATTTGAGATATTAAAGCGGCTGTTTGCCACTGAACTGGTGCTTCAGCCCTCCAATCCAAATGCCCCTTTCATCATCCAAGCAGATGCTACCAATATAGCCATGAGGGCTTATTAATACAAAAACATGAACAGAGAGCTTTAAAACCCTGTGTGTACAAAGAAACTCATAGAAACAGAGCAGCAATAGGCAGTATGGGAAAAGGAAGCTTACATGGTGCAATGGGCACCCCTCACTTGGAGACACTTCCTACAGGGAAGCAAAGTGCTTTTTGAGGTCTGGGCAGACCCTAAAAACTTAGAGACCCTAAAAGCCCCTAGGAAACTGTCCTCCAAACAGCTCCAGTGGACACAGTTCTTTAACTGTTTCAATTTCCCCTTTATGCTATATCCCAGGGGGGCGTAATTTTTTGGCAGACATCTTATCTAGAATGCCACAATACAACAATGCTAAACTAGAACTTGTTCGCCCAGTTATCCCTTCATGGCAAATAGCAGCTCCAGTTGTTACAAGCAAAGCAGTCTAAGCCCACTAACCAAGTAATTTAAGTGCTGAAATCAGCCTTAAAAGATGATGACTGGTTTAACAACCATAAGAATGACTTCACTTTGCATGAAGGCTGTGCGTGTGTTGTAGGAAAACTATATGTCCCAAAAAAAGCCAGCAGACTGGTCCTGGAAAAGAATCATGAGTCAAAGACAGTAGGACATTTTGGGTTCATGAAAACCCTGCACCTGATAAAACACCAATTATAGTGACCATCCCTGAAAAAATACATTGAGGCATATGTGGCTAGTTGCCCAGTATGTGCAACAGCAAAACAATGTCCAGGAAAAGTACCAGGACTGCTACAGCCTGTGTCAAGACCCCAGGTTCCTTGGAAGGAAATGTCTATGAAATTCATTATTGAGCTTCCTAAAAGCTCAGGAAACTCCATTATTTCAATCGTGACAGACCTGTTTTCCAAACAGCTGCACTTCATACCTGCTCAAAGATCCCCTCAGCCCTCATTCTAGCTAAGCTCTTCATATAGCACATCTACAGGCTAGATGGGCCACCAGAGTACATAATCTCAGACCAGGGAGTTCAATTCATTTCACTGTTTTGGCATGCATTTTTCAAATTATTAGGCATCAAGTAGGACTCAGCAATTCCCATCATCCACAGTCCAATGGAGCCTGTGAACAGACTAACAGGATTATATTTAAGATATTGTATTAATTACCAGTAGGACAGTTAGTCGGATCGCCTCCCATTTGCAGAAGTAGCATATAATACCTCCCAGCATAGTAGCACTGGTTTCATCCCTTTTAAAGTGGCTATGGGACAAGAATTTATGGCCATGCAGGAGCTGCTCCAAAATACATCCCAGACCACCTCATTGGCTGACTGGGTCATCTGGCCCTGGTCCATAGAGTGCTAGATAACACACGTACTGCACACAAAGCTGATAAAAAATGTACTAAATCAAAGGATTTCAAAATTGGAGACAGTCTATTTACCTTTCCACTAAATACCTCCAATCTAGGCAAAGGTCCAGAAAACTGGAGCCCAAATACATTGGCCCATTTCCCATTTGTAAAATCATCAACTCTGTCACAGTACAGCTAACACTTCCCAAAGACCTAGGACAAATTCATCCAATATTTCATTGCAGCTTGTTGAAACTGGCACTAGCCTTTTTCCTGTGGTCTGAGCCGGGAGCATCTCCAACCCCATCCTGATTGAAGGGGAACAGCATTTTGAAGTTGAAAACATTCTTGGTGCCCAGAAGCACAGAGGAAAAGTTCAATAATTTCCCTTCTGAAATAGAATTGGTAGATGCATGGCATGTGCCTGCCCCCAGACTACTCAAGAGATTCCATAACCAATATCTGCACAAAACACTCTCTGTCTCTCTTTCTCTCTCCAGGACTAATGTCCCTGGGAAGAGGGGCAGCATTTCAGGCTGCCTTCCCCACCACTTGTGTTGCAGCCTGTCACAATCTGGAAAGGGAGGGAGTGGGGGGTAAGAAGGCCTGTTAAAAGGGGGGAAAGGGGGAGACTATTGCAAATAGGAAGCAGAGGTCTGAACCAATTTTGGATGCCCAGGACCTGGGAATGGAATATCAACTGATTCTTGAAGTGTCCTTAAAATATCCAGCTACCTATTGGACACTGATGAACTAGTCAAAGGGGGGAGGGTTAAAGGTTTGGAACAATGTAGCAATTTGTGTGGGTTTTCTTTAGATTTAGCCTTGCTTTCGCTGCATTCAGTTGTCTCTAGTAAAAGATCCTTGAAATTTCAGATGGAGTCAAGAGTTTTTCTTTTCTAGCTGGGGCAGGGCTAACAGGCTGAATTATAGAATTACTTTTTAAGCCAAATGTGTATCCATGCCTAATATTCAGTTTAAAATTCAATTTATTATAATTTTAGAGTCCTTTTTTTAAAGATTATCTGTAAAGATTGGTGTTTTGAAGTAATATGATTTACACTGTATTTATATTTCACTAAAACTATACAAAAGAAAAAATAATATTGTGGTTCTCTGGCAGACTTTAATAGTAATATATCCTTCTTTAAAGGAGTTACAAAGGTGGATTATGGAGACATTTCTTCATGACTTGGACTAAGGCAGAAGCTACAGTGCAAACCTATTCCCTGGTATTTTGAGAATGTTTATCCTGATTCCCAAATACCATGACACTATTTCTCTTTGGGAGAGGTAACAATTTTATGTACAATATCATATACTGCAGACCTGAGCATTTTATGGCCTGTAGGCTACATTCGTCCAGCAGGCGGTCCTAGTGTATTCGGCAGCAACTATGGAGGCAGAGCACTGGCAGTGACAGGGTGGTAGGGTAGTGGCAGTCTCTTTCTCATGTGGCCCATTGGAAAAATTAATTGCCTACATCTGATATAATGTATATAAAATAATTGAAGTGAGGAAAGCTAAAGCTCATGATCAACTAAGGCTTGTGACCAAAGTCAAAAATAACAAAAAAAGCTTCTTTCAACATGTAAAAAACAAGGAAAAAGGGAAGGAAATGATTGGTCCATTAATGGTTGAAAGTGGTAAGAAGGTGACAAGCAACAGGGAGAAAGCAGAACTATTTAATTCATTTTTTGCATCTCTCTCTTTACACAAAGGGAAAAAACAGACCAACCTATCAAAATAATGCCATAAAAAACACAATAGAAGCACAAGTTAAGATAGGCAAGAAAATGGTAAGTGAGCACCTGTCCAGCCTAGATGAGTTCAAATCACCAGGACCAAATAGATTACATCCCAAGGTTCTCAAGGAACTGTCAGATGTGATCTATATTTTTCAAAGAACCTGGAACACTAGGGAACTACCAGAGGACTGGAAAAGAGCTGATGTAGAACCCATCTTCAAAAAAAAGGAAAAAATGGATCCAGGAAATTATAGACTTATCAGCCTGACCTGGGAAGATTCTGGAAAAGATAATCAAACAATGAATCAGCGAACATCTAGAGGCAAACAAAGTCATTATTAAAAGCCAACATGGGTTTGTCAAAAACAGATCATGCCAGACAAACCTTATTGCATTCTTTGACCAAGTGATAAAATTAGTGGATCAGAGGAATGCTATGGATATAATTTACCTGGACTTCAGTAAGGCATTTGACAAAGTAGATCACAACCTATTACTCGATAAGATAGAAAAAATGTAGGTTAGGCAGCATCACCACCAGATGGATTCGTAGTAGGCTGACCAGCCATACTCAGTGTATGGTCCTCAATGGAACCGCATCTACATGGAGGGAAGTGTGTAGTCGAGTGCCCCAGGACTCTGTTCTGGGCTCAGTGCTCTTCAACATCTTCATCAATGATTTGGACGAGGGGATAGATGAGGAACTCATCAAATTTGCAGATGACGCCTGTTGTATCCTGAGCCTGCAAAGGCAGGCTCGGGACATTGCAACGGTCCCGGGCAGTTGCAAGCTGCCCGGGACCAGACTGGCTGGTGCCGGCACTCGTGCACATGCGCGAAGCGCACAGCGCGCCTAAATGTTGCCTTTTGGCCCAGGGATTGTCTTTAAGAGAGGCTGAGAGGTTTGCATACCTCAGAGTTGTAACAGGGCTTCAAAAACAACAATAAAGAGGTTCCTGAAACTACGAGATGCTTCGTGAGTTATTGCCATTAACCGAGGACTCAACACTGGCGACGAAGGTGGGATGCCTTACAATTGATTAAAGAAATTGTAAGCTTACCCTGGAGTCCTGAACAGCGAGGAAACGGCGTTAAACTCAGCAACTGCCTGCCAATACAGCATCGTTGGAGGTAAGCTGGTTGATAGACCCTTCCTGTACTACTGCAAAAATGGCAAAGATAGGAAAACTTTCTGAGTTTGATGTTACGCATCCAGAAAGATGGGAATCTTATGTGGCCAGAGCAGAAAATTATTTCAGAGTAAATCAAGTGAGAGAAGATGGCTTAAAGGCCAGCACCCTGCTGTGTGTGTGTGGTCAAGATGCATTTGAAATTGCTGAAAATTTAGTAGCCCCTGCACCTCTTGAATCTGCTACCTACACAGATTTAAAGAAATTACTAAAAGAACATTTTCAGCCCAAGTTGTCTGTTATTGCATGGAGACATACTTTTGAACAGAGGGATCAACCGGCTGGTGAATCAGCTAAAGAGTACATTGCTGCATTGAGAAGAGCAGCTAAGCCTTGTGAGTTTAAAGACTTAGAGGAAAGACTGAGAGACAGATTTGTATGTGGGCTGAGAAACAGAGACTTGCAGCAGAGACTTTTTGCTAAAGAAGACATATTGTTCCAATATGCCTTGAGAGAAGTTACTGCAGAAGAGGCAGCAGGTGGGGCAATCAAGAATATGAGGCCTATCAGAAATACTCCAGAAGCTGTTTCCGTATACCATGAGGGAGTCCAAGGGAGCTCGGAAGAGGAACCTGATGAAGAGGTAGATCATCTCTACCCAACCAAAGAAGGAAAGCAGAAGGAAGGCAAAGAAAAGTCTTCAGCTGTACCCAAGTGCTTCGGGTGTGGAGGTCACCACAAGAGGACCGACTGCAGGTTCCGTTCTGCCATCTATAGAGCATGTGGGAAGCAAGGCCACATAGCAGCTGTGTGTCTGGGCTGTCAGAAGATACAACCCCGAGAAGAATTGCGCCTGAAAGGTACCAGGGTCCCCAGCCAAAACAGGGTGGGTTTCTGTGCTTCACGAAGAAGCATTTATAGGACAAGCACACACAAGCCACTCAAAAAGAAACTGTCACTTAAGGTGAAGTTGCAAGGAGTTCCATTGGTCATGGAACTAGACACTGGGTCTGCACTTTCAATCATTTCCATTCACACATTCAGAAAGATTTGTTCTGGTAGTGGGTTCCAGGCCAAGCTTAGGCCTTCTAATATAGTGCTAACAGACTTTCAAAACTCCAAAGTGTGTGTTAAGGGGGAGGCCACCCTTAATGTACAGTATAAGGATTTTGAAGGTCCATTAGATGTATTGATAGTGGGGGGTGAGCGCACGAGTCTCATAGGACTCGATTGGTTTGAGGCCTTGGGAATACAAGTTACAGGGCTCAATAGCTTGCAAACAGTAGATCTACAGGAAGTCTACAAAGAATTTGCAGATGTTTTCAGCCCACAGCTGGGCACATACAAAGGGCCCGCAGTTTCTTTAAAGTTGGACCCCACTGTCACTCCTATCAGAGTAAAAGCAAGAAGGGTACCTTTTGCTTTAGAAGGGAAAATTGATGCTGAATTGGACAAATTGATTCAGCAAGGAGTCTTAGAACCTATTGACTCCAGTCCTTGGGAAACTCCCATAGTCACGCCTCTTAAAGTTAATGGGGACATTCGCATCTGTGCAGACTACAAATGCACTCTAAATAAGGCATTGCAACAACATGCCTATCCTGTACCTGTACCTGGCTTCCCTCAAGGGGGGGGGGCATGTTTTTGAAAAGCTTGACTTAGCACAGGCTTATCAACAGTTACCTGTTGATGAAGCTGCTGCTATAGCACAAACCATTGTAACTCACAGGGGGGCATTCAAAGTCAAAAGGCTACACTTTGGAGTAAATGTGGCTCCTGGAATTTTCCAAAGTGTAATGGAAAATATTTTGAGGGGTATACCAGGGGTTTGCCCCTATTTTGATGATGTCTTAATTGCTGGAGATTCCACTCAAAATTTAGTTGAGAGATTGAGGGCTGTCCTGCTGTGGTTCCGGAAAACAGGACTCAAGCTTAAAAAGGACAAATGTAAAATTGGGGTGCCTTCTACAGATTTTCTGGGATTCAAAATTGATGCCAATGGGATTCATCCTGCTGAGTCCAAGTTAAAAGCTATCATGCAAGCTCCTAGGCCTAAGTCCAAAGCTGAACTACAAGCTTTCCTGGGTCTTTTGAATTTCTATAATTCATTCATTCCTAACAAGGCTAATGTAGCTGAACCACTTCATAGGCTTTTGGACAAACAGGCGGTGTGGCAGTGGTCACAAGCACATGAAGCAAGCTTCAATGAGGTTAAGGCCTTACTCACATCCAACACTATGCTTGCACATTTTAATGAAACTCTCCCTGTGTGCATCGCTTGTGATGCTTCTCCTTATGGAGTGGGAGCAGTACTCAGCCACTTTAGACCGGATGGAACTCAGGTTCCTGTTGCGTATTGCTCCAGAACCTTGTCTTCTGCTGAACAAAACTAAGCCCAGATAGACAGGGAGGCCTTAGCTGTTGTTGCTGGAATTAAAAAATTCCATGATTTTTTATATGGCAGACATTTCACGGTCTACACTGACCATAAGCCTTTGTTGGGGTTGTTTACAACAAACAAACAAACTCCCCATGTCATCTCCCCCAGGATGCTGAGATGGTCAATCTTTCTGTCAGCCTATGACTTTTCTTTAATTCACAAACCTGCCATCAACATCCTTTCCATTCAGGTGCTGCCTGAGTCACCTTTAAATGCCAGGGATGTGGCTGCTGAATCAGCCACAGATCTCACACTCTCTCGTGTCTTATCTTGGGTCTTGTCTGGATGGCCAGAGAGTTGTCCAGGCACTGAGTTTCAGAGTTTCTGGCTTAAGAGGAACGAGTTATCCACTTTTCAGGGTTGTCTGCTGTGGGGCAGCAGAGTTGTCATTCATACCTCAATGAGGTCTAGGGTCTTGGGTTCCCTTCACGAGGGTCACCCTGGCATTGTACGAATGAAGGCGCTTGCGCGCAGCCATTTGTGGTGGCCTGGGTTAGACAAGGAAATTGAGGCTAAGGTGCATGCATGCCACCTTTGTCAGCGCTCACGCCCAGAAATGCCCCAGGCTCCTGTGCATAGATGGGAGGAAACACAGTCTCCATGGTCTAGGGTGCACATCGATTACGCTGGGCCCTTTCAGAGTCAATTCTTCTTGGTCCTGGTTGATAGCTATTCAAAATGGCTTGAGGTTGTACCTGTCTCGTCCACCACCACTGCAAAGACCATTCAAGTACTGAGGGGGATTTTTGCTGCACATGGGCTTCCGGATGTTTTGGTGTCTGACAATGGCCCTCAATTCACTTCTTCCGAATTCCAAGCTTTCTTACAGGCCAACATGATTCGTCATGCCACCTCTGTGCCTTTCCACCCTTCCACCAATGGTATGGCTGAACGGATGGTCCACATCACCAAGGATGCTTTAAAGAAACTGACCTATGGGGACTGGCACCACAGGTTGGCTGATTTTCTTCTTGCTTACCGCACCACACCTTCAACTTCTATGGGGAGAAGCCCAGCTGAACTTCGCTGGGGGCGCAAACTGATTACCAAACTTGACCGGTTGCATCCGGACAGACTGCCTTCTCAGGTTACACATCCCAGGGCGCCAAGGCAATTGCACGGGGGTGCCCCGGTATGGACCCGTAACTACGGGCCAGGTCACTTGTGGGTTTCTGCTGTAGTGTGTAAGGTTACAGGTCCCTTGTCATATGAGGTCTCCTTGGATGACGGTCGTATCCTGCGACGGCATATCGACCAGCTGCGTACAAGACTGGACTTACCTTCAGAGATTCCTGGTGCTTTTCCAGGGGGGGGAGGGGGACCTCTATGGGCAAAGGGAGGGGTGTTGGCAGCAGCCAGGCACCAACAGAGAGGTCACTGATGGCCTATCACAAGATTCTACGAGTGTTCTGAACAGGAATTCGTGGGAACCAGCTAGCACACAGGCACCAGTGCCTACTCCAGCCAGGGAATCACCCCGGGGGCATAATCATTATACACTAACACCATTCAGTACTCCAGTCAGGGAGAATAACCGGGAGCATCCTAATAATTCAAACATTGCAAGAGAGCTGGCACACAATCCGTCTAGTTGGCCCAACACTGCTACTGTTCCCAGAAGGGGGCATTCACACAGGGAGGTGGTCGGAGGGGCAAATCCCAATTCTGACACCTCTGGCATAATGGAGGGGGCAACTGAGTTTTGGCGCAGTACTGAAAACCCAGACAGTCCTACTATGGAACTGGGGAGTGGAGGAAGGCAGCCTCATGATAGGTCCATTATGGGCCTGGAAGGCCCTACAGAGTTGTCCAACAGTGGCAGTCTTCTTGAGGGGCCAGAGAGCCTGCAATTAGGTAGGTCAACCAGGTTATGGAGAGAACAAAGTCCTGGTCTGACGAGCCCGGTGGGCAAGCAAGCAGGCCAGGCAACGGGGCACAGTCCATGGGGACCACCAGGGTCTGAGAAAGGGGGCGAATCCATATCATCCCCGGGGCAAGATGTACTTGGAGATTGTCAGGGCCTAAGATGATCACAGAAAGCTAAGAGATCCCCTAAGTATCTTGAAGATTTTGTAACTCTGCTGGCAAAGCAGAAACAGTAAGAGGGAGCTTCTGTGGAAAATTGGAAATAGGGACACGGGGAAATTAATCCCCAGAATTATAGCCTGGCACCATTGGAGCAGGGGTTGACACACCATGCTTGTGTTGAGGTCGCGTGTAATTATTCATGTAGTTGTAGTCTTAGCCGGGGGGGAAGGGTGTTGTGTCCTGAGCCTGCGAGGGCAGGCTCGGGACATTGCAACGGTCCCGGGCAGTTGCAAGCTGCCCGGGACCAGACTGGCCGGCGCCGGCACTCGCGTGCATGCGCAAGGCGTGCAGCGCACCTAAATGTTGCCTTTTGGCCTGGGGATTGTCTTTAAGAGAGGCTGAGAGGTTTGCATACCTCAGAGTTGTAACGGGGCTTCAAAAACAACAATAAAGAGGTTCCTGAAACTATGAGATGCTTCGTGAGTTATTGCCATTAACCGAGGACTCAACAACACCAAACTGGCAGGAATAGCCAACATTCCAGAAGACAGGCTTAAGATACAGGAGGATCTGGACAGAATTGAACACTGGACGCTATCTAACAAAATGAAATTCAATGGTGAAAAAAGTAAAGTTCTACATTTAGACAAGAAAAACCAAATGTACAGGTATAGTATAGGGGGTACCTTGCTCAATAGTAGTAACTGTGAGAGGGACCTCGGAGTCCTAGTGGATAATCACTTAAATATGAACCAGCAGTGTGCTGCAGCTGCCAAAGAAGCCAACACAGTGCTAGGCTGCATTAACAGAGGGATAGAATCAAGATCACATGGTATTAATATCACTTTACAATGCTTGGTAAGGCCATAATTGGAATACTGCATCCAGTTTTGATGTAAAAAAGATGTTGAGACTCTAGAAAGAGTGCAGAGAAGGGCAACAAAGATGATTAGGGGACTGGAGGCTAAAACATATAAGGAATGGTTGCTGGAATGGGATATGTCTAGTTTAACAAAGAGAAGGATGAGGGGGGACATGATGGCAGTGTTCCAATATCTCAGGGGCTGCCATGAAGAAGAGGGAGTCAAGCTATTTTCCAAAGTGCCTGAAGGCAGGATAAGAAGCAAGGGATGGAAATTAATCAAGGAGAGAAGCAACCTAGAACTAAGGAAAAACTTCCTGACGGTTAGAACAATTAACCAGTGGAAAACCTGACTCCAGAAGCGGTGAATGCTCCAACACTGGAAGTTTTTAAGAAGAGACTGGACAGCTATTTGTCCAAAATGGTGTAGGGTTTCCTGTCTCAGCAGGCGGTTGGACTAGATGACCGTTCTGGGCATTCTATGAGAAAAAAAGCCCTGATTATTATTATTATTATAGATCATCGCATAGTCAGCCAGATATTCAGACTGGATTTGGCATTTTGTCTACCTATCGAGTCTTTATCCGGGACCCGGGATAGGCAGATGTGGATGTTTGATGGTATTACAGGTATTGTTGCAGGATGGAAGCAGTTCCTAGTAAGGCCACCTTTTGCTATTGACTAATAGCGAATTTGTCAATGCCAATTGTTAAATACGGACTATAAGATTTTTGCAAAGATTTTGGCAAATAGATTAATGCAGATTTTGAAACAACTGATCCATACTGATCAATCGGGATTTATAACGGGAAGATATATGAAAAATAATGTAAGACAACTGGTTAATATAATAGAATATTTGGATAAGAATAATCAAATTCCTGCTGCCTTAATATTTATAGATGCAGAGAAAGCTTTTGATCAATTAGATTGGAAATTTTTATTGGAAGTGGTAGAGGAAATGAATTTTGGAGATAAATTTTTGTGTGCTCTTAAAGCTGTATATCAGCAACAATCAGCACAAATTATAATTAATGGGGGATTAACACAGCAATTTAAAATAGAAAAAGGTACTAGGTAAGGTTGTCCTTTATCCCCTTTGTTATTTGTATTAACTATGGAAATCTTACTTATCAAAATTCGAGAATCCTCTAGATTAAAAGGAATAAAAATAAATAAGATTGATTATAGGTTGAAAACTTTTGCTGATGATTTGGTGGTGACATTATCTTATCCAATAGATTCAGTTAATGAATTGGTTGAAATTTTAGCGCAGTATGGACAGGTCTCTGGTTTTAAGGTGAATAAGAATAAAACTAAAATTTTACTTAAAAATGTGTCTATGAAGGGAAAAGATACTATAGCTGAAGCAACAGGTTGTGATGTAGTTAATAAGGTTAAGTATTTAGGAGTATATATCACAACATCTAATGGGAAATTATATAAGAATAATTATGAACAATTGTGGATAAAGGTACAAAAAGACTTAAATGACTGGCAAAAACTACAATTATCTTTGTTGGGGAGAATTTCAGTAGTAAAGATGAATGTTCTACCAAAGTTTCTTTTTTTATTTCAGATGTTATCCATTTTGAAAAAGGATGCAAATTTGGAAGAGTGGCAGAAGGGTATCAATAAATTTATATGGGGTGGCAAGAAACCAAGGATTAAGTTTAAGATTTTACAAGATGCTAGAGAAAGGGGTGGACTTAAAGCACCTAATCTGAAATTATATTATGATGCGGCCATTTTAACTTTAGTAAGTGATTGGCTCAATTTAACAAAGAAAAATATTTTGCTCCTTGAAGGCTGGGATTTATTATTTGGTTGGCACGCATATTTAGTTTTTGATAAGCAAGTAGATTGGGTGTTTAAGTCACATATTTTAAGAAATGCCATACTCCGTGTCTGGAGGAAGTATTATTATAAATTGAACTATAAAATACCCATTTGGGGGATTCCTGGACAGGCAATTCAAGGGGTTTCTAAAGGGGTGAATTTTGATAATATTTCCTATAAAGAATTGCTCATTTGGTCAAGTACAGATTGGCAATTAAAGTCTTTTGATTTGTTAAGGCAAGAAAATATTCTACAATCATGGTTTCAATATTTACAAATAATGGAGAGATGGAGGGTAGATAAGAAGGTGGGAATTACTTTAACAGATGAGAACTTGGTAATTCAGATTAAAGATCAGAAATTTGCTCATATTAAAAGAATTTATAATAAGTTGATAATTAATTAAAAGTTGGAATACTGTCAAATCTCAATATTATACAAAGATCCCGACTTGGTTATAGCCATTGGAGGCAGTTATATACCCCAATTTGCTCAGGAAAGATAAGGTTGTCAGGTATAAAAACATTTTGACAGAAGAGGGTCTTTTAAAATCTAAACAAGAATTAAGACAACAAGGAATAGAGATAGAGTGGTGGTCTTACCTCCAGATCCAAGCAAGATATTTGAAAGACAAACATGAATGGGGTATTTATAGATAAGATATGGGGCTAAATAAAATTCTGCTTGGTCCAGAAAAAAAACAAATAAAGAATATTTACAAACACCTATTGGAGTACAGGCTATTTGAAGAATAAGTTAAAGAAACAATGGTGACATGGGCGATAGATCTAGGACACAACATTAATTTGGATCAATGGCAGCAGGTATGGATGCGAAATAATAAAATTACATTGGCGTCATCATATAAAGAAAATTCATATAAGATGATTTACAGATGGCATCTCCCTCCAGCAAGATTAGCCAAAATGTATAAAGGATGCTCATCTTTGTATTGGAAATGCAAAAAAGAAAGGGGCACTTTTTTTTCATGTTTGGTGGTCATGTAAGGAAGCACATAATATTGGCATATGGTTTGGGAATGGGTAACAGAAATGAGTATGCAAAACATTCAGTATAAGCCTGAGACATTGTTGTTAGGAATTCTTGAAGAAAATGTTAGTAAAGAGGATATGTATTTATTCACTCATGTGGTTACAGCGGCAATAATTGTATTCTCTCAAAACTGGAAAGCTACGGATAAACCTAGTGAGGAAAACTTAATTCATAAAATTATGCACTGCGCAGAATTAGATAGGTTAACTAAAAGACTTAAAAATCAGGATGAAATGGATTTTTATCAAATTTGGAACAAATTTTATAGATGGTGGGGGAAAAATATGGAAGTAATTGTAATAGATAAGTTAAGATTGAGATTAGAGTGATGTTATTGTATAGAGTTTTTATTAGTAATTAATTGTGAATATGAACTGAGATGTTTGTCAAATCTGATTTACCATGTTCAATGTTTTTATTTTTTTTATTTTTCTGTTATTCAATAAAAATTTTAAAAAAATCTATCTGATGGTGATGTTGTCTATCCCACTCTTTGTAGCTTTCCAAGAAGTAGGTTGTAGTCTACTTCGTCGAATGCCTTGCTGAAGTCTAAGTATACTATGTCCACAGCATTTCGCTGGTCTACTAATTTAGTTACTTAGTCAAGGAATAAGATTGATTTGGTATGATCTGTTTTTAACAAACCCTTGCTGACTTCTAGTTGTAATTTTATTTGTTTATAAATGTTCGCAGATCTATTTTTTGATTATCTTTTCTAGGATCTTCCCAGGTGTTGATGTTAAACTGACTGTAGTTTCCTGGGTCCATTTTTTTCCCCTTTTTTGAAGATGGGAACCAGAATATCTATTGGAAGGCAAAAAGAAATTCTACACAGATGTATTTAAAATGAAAAAGAAAAGAATTATACCAGCTGCTCAATAAGAGTGGCAGGTTGTTACAATGTAACAGAAAAAGCCAAAACTACTTGATTCCTATTTTAACTCAAAAGGTACCGTTTATGCCGGCGTACAAGGCGACCCGGAGTATAAGACGACCCCCCCGTCTTTGTCGCTGAGCCGCATTCCTAGAACGTCATCGTCATACACCAGAAACTACCAGTATTTCCGGCGTATAAAACGACTAGGCATATAAGACAACCCCCATCTTTGGCGCCGATTTTGCGCTTGCGGAAGTCGCCTTATACACCGGCATATATAGTATATATATATATATATATAGTGTATATATATATATATATATATATATATATATATATATATATATATAAACTGCGGGGGATCCCTGCCACTGCCGGCAGAGCCGGCTACAATGGAGCACTAGCCAGCTGCTTCAACCAGGCGCCGGTGGCCTCCTTGGGATGCCCTGCCCATTGGTGACATTGCTATGTCATGTTCCATGATGCCAGGGAATCCCTGCCCCGCCAGAGCCAGCCACAATGGAGTGCCAGCCAGCTGCTGTAACCAGGCACCGGCGGGCCATCCTATGTTGCACTGGAGCCCTGCACAACGCCCAGTAGGCTGCCATCAGCTGTTCTTCCTGCATTGTGTTTCTGGCAGCCAGCTGCATTTCAGCAGCCGGCTGCATGGGCCCCTTCCCTCGCAGGAATGTTGAGCCCACAGGGCTTGACAGCCACAATGGTGCTGCACACTCAGTAGCCACCTCTCAAGCACCACCCCCTGTCCGGCATTCATTGGCCATTAGGCACAGCACAGAAAGGGCATGGCTCTTATGCAGGCTTGCCCCCTCACGGGGCTCCTGATTGGCCCTGTGCCCAGGCGCCCCACCCCCTGAGAAGTGCAGCCAGGAAGTCCCTTTCCCAGGGAACCGCAAATCCCAGTGCTACCGTAGGCCCCGCTGACCAGGAAGGTGCACAGAAGTCCCTGCTCCCAGGAAGGTGATTGGCTCGCTCCTCTCCCATCGCCTGCTCTGCCCGGCTTGAGCCTGGCTGGAGCAGCATTGGTACTTCCAAAAGTGGCCACTTCAAGGTCACACAGGCAGCCCTCAGCCACTCCCCTCTCCTCTGCACCTCCAAATTGATCCCTGATTGGAGAGAGGGAGGGAAGGAGGAAGAGAGGGAGAGAAAGAGAAAGGGAGAGAGAAAGAGAGAGGGAGAAAAAGAGGGAGAAAGAGCGAGGAAGGGAGAGAGGGAGAGAAAGAAAGGGAGGGAGAGAGAAAGAAAGGGAGAGAGGGAGAGAGAAAGAGAGAGGGAGAGAAAGAGGGAGAGAGAGGGAGAGAGAAAGAGAGGGAGAGAGAAAGAGAGAGGGAAAGGGAGAAAGGGGGGGAGAGAGAGAAAGAGGAAGAGGAAGGGAGAGAGAGGGAGAAAAAGAAAGGAAGGGAGAAAGAGAGGGAGAGGGAGAGAGAAATAGAGAGAGAAAGAGAGGGAGAGAGAAAGAGAAAGAGAGAGGGAAAGGGAGAGAGAGAGAAAGAGAGAAGGCGAGAGAAAGAAAGGGAGAGAAAGAGAGGGAGAAAGATAGGGAGAAAGAAAGAGGGAGAAAGAGAGAGGGAGAGAGAAAGAAAGAGGGAGAGAGAGATTAAATTAGTAACATGGTTCTTAAGCAAAATTACAATTATGAAGTAGCAACGAAAATAACTTTATGGTTGGGGGTCACCACAACATGAGGAACTGTATTAAAGGGTTGCTGCATTAGGAAGGTTGAGAACCACTGTACTAAATCAAATATCAGGTTCCTGAATGCATTCTAACAAGCTATTAGTGAACAAAATCACAATCAGAAAACAGGAATTTTGACTAACTAGTCATTAAAAATCATATACCAGAAAAATATACCCATAACATTGGCCCCCATAAATCAAACAGGTGATACACAAGCACTTTCCTATTTTATCCTTTAATGGAACAGAAACCTTTCACCTCCATTAAAAATGGGTGGTAGTAGAAAAGAAAAAGTTTATTAAATAAGCCACTTTGATTGGCACCTGACTGGGAAAAGATAGGCATGCCAGAAGTTATAAAAGATTAAAGTTAAAAATATGCACTTAGATGTTATATTAGTTATCATATTTTATTTACTGAATCTAACTTAGCCAAAGTAAGAATATTTATAAAAGCACAATAAACTATAATGAAGGTTTGCATATTACCGAGAAATGTACTCATATGCATACAAATTGACTATTTGGGGTGTTTTGTGCAGATTAAAATGTTCTGGGTTTATAGTTCCTATTCTTCATTCTCATGGATGATTTATAAACCTTTCTTCTCTTTAAGTCTTTAAGTTAAGGAAGCCATTTAGCTCTACATGTTGACAAAAGTAATTAAAAGAATAATCAGCTTCAGCCAAACACACACATTACATACATCAGCCAAAAAGAAAGTCTCTCTAACAATGATTCTTATATACTTTCCTGGCAGGGATTTTTTTGTTGTTGTTGTTGTTAATCTAATACCTGTTAATCTTCTATCTAATCAGGGTTTTGATCCACCAGAGACTGTTTTAGACTTAATTTGTCTGGATTGTATTTTATGGCTCAGTAGTCAGCCAGCCATTTTTTTTCTTACGTGATTGTAGCTTAGGTTGTTCAGGCATTACTGGCACATCAGAGCCCTTAGAGAGAACATGCCACTACAATTTGTGAGTCACCCTTTTTGCTCTACCTCAGCCTTGTCATGTCATGTCATTTTTGCTCTACCTCAGCCTGTCAGGATTCATATCCATCTTCAGTACTCCAGAGGCCAAAAGTCCTATTTTGTTTCTGTTTACTTGTCCGATTCCTTGAAGATCTTATTCCTATCTATAGAAACATAAGAAAATGCTATCTTCTGAGATTTTAAGGTAGAAACATAAAATGCTGGCCTTGTCCAATTTACATTAATGAAACTTTTGATCCATAATGTAATCTGTACATCACTGATTTAATTTTCTATCTATTATTATTATTTAAAATACAGGTATACAAAATAAACTAAATATCAGTCTTAAGTCCTAAGCATATAACTCTATGCATTTACACTATATATGTACAAACTGAAAACCAGTTTGGTGTAGTGATTAAAGGCACAAGAAGACCTCAAGTTCCAGTAATGCCTCCTGGCAATCCCATGTCCAAAAATCTTGCCAAGAAAACTGCAGTTACTTTTCCAGGTAGTCACCAGGAATCAAAAATGTCTTGAAGGCATGTATACACATTTATACTTTTTGTTCAGTTCAGAAGCTTTTGAAACTGTAGAGGCACTTATGGTAGAAATATAAGTTTATTGTTATGAACTCTCAGTTAAAGTATTTAATATAATCGAATTATTTAATTAATCAAATTAATTTCAAAACCATATAAGCCTCTTTCACATAAAGCCAAAGTTTTGGTAAAACAGTTCTTTGTACTACAATTCTTTCCATTAATGAATTACTGTATTTTGTAAGGTAAGCATATAAACACTGCTTCACCTGTACTGCATTGGCATACAGCAAACAGCTCTATGAACACAAAAAGCAATTCCAGTTCTATCAAAAAGATAGCTAGGCTCCAGAAACTATGTGGCAAACCATTTCTGTGTTCTAGCATTCATTTGCTGAAACATAGAAAAATATAGAAACATAGAACCATAAGTCTGGCAGGACCTTGGAGGCCTTCTAATCCAATCCCCTGTCCAAGGCAAGATATACCATCCTGAACAAATTGTTCAATTTTTTCTTGGAAACCTCCAGTGATGGAGCACTCACAACTCTGAAAGACAAGCTATTCTACTGATTAACTGTTCTTACAATTAAAAAAAACTATCCTTAGTTCCAGGTTGAATTTCTCTTTAACAAGCTTGCACCTACTGTTTCTTATTCTGTCCTCAGGTGCTTTGGAAAATTAAGTCAGCTTCAATCCATTAGCAATGCAAGATAATTATCATTCTTCCTAATCCTTCTCTTCAATAGCCTAGATATACCTAGATCCCTTAACTGTTGATCATACACTTTAGCTTCCAAACAACTTATCATCTTTGCGTTCTTCTCTTCAAACTTTCTAGGGCAGGGCTTTTCAACTTTTTCACAGACTGTACCACCTTTAGGACATGAAAATATTCGAGTACCACTAGTGGCTTAGCAAGGTGTCAAAAACTTAATGACCAAAAAAAGGGAAAAAGTACACCTACTTACCACACTTTTAATGGGAAACTTGTTTCTGCTTCTCTGCCATTAATCTTTGCACTAGTGGCTGGAGAGTGCTTACTGACAGAATTAAGTCAGATTCCAGCTGAAAACAATTCCTTTCCTTAGTTTTTATACATGTTGATGAAGAAAATGCCTTCTTTGCCAACAATTGTGATATATGCCCAGGCCTAACTTTTAAAGGAAAGGTCGGATCCAGAAAATTCATGTTTTTTTGTATTCCCCAACCTGTAGGGAACCTGGATACTGCATACATTTCGAATTTGAGGTCAGTTTCACATTTGGATTTTCATGCTTAATTAGCTGTTGAAGGAAAGGTCAAATTTCAATAATACATTTTTTTTCAGGTTACCCAACCTGTAGGGAACCTGAATTATTCTGGACCATATAGCTATATGTAATCCTAACTAGAGAGCAGGTATCAGTGTTTTGGAGTGTCTGGCAGTTATTGGGTTAAATGCTATGTATGTTGATGGGTCAGTGGGAGGAGTCTCAAAGGTCATTGGGAAACTTCCTGGACACAAGCCACATGGGAATCTCTTTGTCTGTAAGTAGCATGGGCCATCGAAGGTCACACAATGAGCCTGAGTCGTTATAAAGATGGTATGAAGAGCAATATTCTCTTACCTAAAGGGATGATCTAAAGGAATGGACAAAGGTGTATTTTCTAGGAGTATCAACCACAGCGTGAATGCAAGTAATCTTTCTAATAAATATATTTTTGTTTATTATATTATTGTTAACTATCTGACTGGATTTAAAAGAAGGTGCTTTAGATTTGTGTCAGAATAGTAAGAGAATACTCTTTTTTAGATTATTATTATACATGGGTAAGAAAGTACAGAGCTCAGATATAGACAAATACTTACAAGATGCTCATTTTCCTAAGTTAACAGATGATCAGAGACAAGAGATTAATGGATTTATTACTTCAGAGGAAATTATTACAGCAATTAAGCAACTAAAAGCAGGCAAAGCACCTGGCACTGATGGAATGACATCAATTTATTATAAAGTTTTGATTGATGAGATGATAGAACCTCTAAAGGAACTTTTTAATAATATATTACAGGGGTTAGAGATTCCCCCGTCTTGGGGTAGGGCTTTTATATCCTTGATTCCAAAAGAGGATCAAGATCTTACTTTGCCAAAAAATTATAGACCTATATCTCTTTTGAATGTAGATTACAAAATTTTTTCAAAAATTTAACTGACTTATGATCGTATTGTGATACATATGGATCAAACAGGTTTTATAACTGGAAGATATATGAAGAATAATGTTAGACAAATTATTAATTTAATAGAATACTTGGATAAAAATAATCAGATTTCTGCAGGATTGATTTTTTTAGACGCTGAGAAAGCCTTTGATCAATTAAATTGGCAATTTATGAAGATTGGTTGAAGAAATGAATTTTGGAGATAAAATTTTACAGGCTTTTCGAGGTATTTATCAAAGACAATCAGCACAACTTATAGTTAATGGAGGTTTATCTGAGGTATTTCAAATTGAAAAGGGGACTAGACAGGGTTGTCCACTGTCTCCTTTGTTGTTCGTTTTAACGTTGGAAATTTTGTTGATAAAAATTCGTGAATCACCCAAAATAAAGGGAATAGAGATTAATAAAAATTATTACAAATTAAGGGCTTTTGCAGATGATCTGGTTGTTACTTTGGTTCAACCAACTCATTCTGTAGTGGAGTTGTTACAATTGATAAATCAATTCGGACAAGTCTCCGGTTTTAAAGTTAATAATAATAAAACTAAAATATTATCAAAAAATATGACTAATTTGGATAAGGATACTTTGGTTAGGTTGACAGGTTTTGAAGTCGTAAAAAAGGTTAAATATTTGTGGGTATTTTTATCTGCTTCTAATGCAAAATTGTATAAAATTAGTTATGAAAAATTGTGGTTTAAAATACAAAAAGATTTGAATGATTGGAAAAAACTGCAACTATCTTTGTTGGGGAGAATTGCTGCAGTCAAAATGAATGTTCTACCAAAGTTTCTTTTTTTGTTTCAAATGATACCTATTTTAAAGAAAGAGGCAATTTTAGAAGAATGGCAGAAAGGTATTAATAAATTTATTTGGGCGGGGAAAAAACCAAGAGTAAAGCTTAAAATTATTCAAGATGTTCGAGAGAGAGGCGGACTCAAGGTACCGAATTTGAAACTGCATTATGATGCAATGGTTTTAACATTGATTAGTGATTGGATTAATTTAACAAATGTAAATATACTCCTTTTGGAGGGATGGGATTTATTATTTGGATGGCATGCCTATTTAATATATAATAAAAAGGTGGATAGGGTCTTTAAGTCTCATATTTTAAGAATTTCTTTATTGCGAGTTTGGAAGAAATATTATAGAATAGATTCTAGAATTCCATTGTGGGCAATTCCAGGGCATGCAATAGAAGGAATAAGAAAAGGAGTGAAGATGGATAGCATTTCTTATAAACAATTACTTAATTAGGATGGGAAAAATTGGCAATTAAAATCTATGGATGAATTATTACAAGAAAATATTAATTATTCTTGGTTTCAGTATAGACAATTATTAGAAAGGTGGAGGATAGATCAAAAAGTGGGTTTGATTAGGGAGGATGTGATTTTGTTGAAACAAATTAAAGACCAAAGTCGAACTCATATAAAAAGAATTTATGGTCTTTTAGTGGAATTGGATTCAGAAACAGAATTAGTTAAAGATTGTATGGTTAAATGGGCTCAAAATTTTGAAGAGCCGATCTTATTAGATACATGGGAGATAATTTGGGTGAGGAATGTTAAATTTACACAAGCTCAAAATTTACGAGAAAATTTTTACAAAATGTTTTATAGGTGGCACCTTGATCCATAGAAGATGTCTCGTATGTATCCAAATCTGCAGCCTAAATGTTGGAGATGTGGTTGTTTGGATGCAACGTTATTATCATATTTGGTGGTCATGTAAAAATATAAAGGCTTTTTGGATCAAGATTTGATGGAATATTCAAAAAAATTTTAATAGGATAAAATTTACATCACAATTGTTTTTGTTATGTATTATTGTTGATTGTGATGATAAAGAAATTATTTTAATGTTGAATTTAATTACAGCGGCAAGGCTATTGATAGGGCAATACTGGAAGAAGGAATTTTTGCCTACTTTAGAGGGATGGTTTCTTAAAGTTTCTTATTTATCTGAAATGGCAAAAATTTCGGCTTATTTGAAAGATCAATCACAAGAGAAATATTTTTTGGTGTGGAAAAGATGGGTGAATTTTATACAGCACAAATATGAGATTAAAAAGTATTGTCTAGCTTTTGAATAATTTATGTTTAAGGTAACGATTAGAACTATTGTTTTGTTTTGTTTTTATATATTGGAGTTAAAGTATTTAAAATTTTGTTGTTGTTTTTTAATGTATTTATAATTGTTTGATGTTTATTTAAGTTGTAAGGTTTTTTTTTTAGTTTTTATTAACCCTATATTCAGCTCTGGGAAGAAGAGGGGAGGATGATGGGTGGGAGGGGGGATGGGAGAGGGGGATTATTTTATTGTAAAATTGTAAACATTTTCAATAAAAAAAAAGAATAGTAAGAGAATACTCATAATTCATGCCATATTTTGAAAGTAAATAGTAAATTGACAAAGATTAATTTTCCTCTCAAAGCTGCAACAGTTTAAAGAAAGAGAATCAAATTTGTTAGCCTTTTCTCTACATTAACCCTCAAGGAAGTAAAGTAAAGATTCTCTTGATGCCTTTAAAAGCCTGCAAAGCGAAGCCAGCATGTCTGTGTAAAAGATAGCTTTCAAGGAGTGATTCAAAGGCATTGTTTTGCTAATTCGCTAGTAACTCCACTTGCTAGCCAACGCTTCAAAGTTAAAAAGTGCTTTGTATCTGATTTAAAATTACCTTTGGATCTGTTCACAAGCTAATGTTTATAGTGAAGAGAAAAGAAAAAATCTACACTTTTGTCCCTTGCATGAAAAGTTTGAATTTTAACATCAAAAGGAGCTTGGGCTTTATCCCCCTCCTCTCTTTGCCAGTGAAGTACGCAGCCTGAAACAAAGAACTGTTTAATGACTGCCTCTAAAGTTCAGACAAAGGCTTGTAAAGGCAAGGCAGCCAAAGGCAGACAATTAACTCTTCACTGCCTTCAAAGGGAAAGCGTTTCTCTCTCAGCTTGCCTGATGCAACAAGGATTTGAAATTTATGCATTTAGAAATATGTTGAGTTTTACGCTTGAAGAATAACAAACAACAAATTTGTTTCTTCTCCATGAGTTTGCTAGCAAGGAAGGCTGATTGCCCTTCAATAAACTCATTTGTTGCTATAGTGACACAGCCTCTAGGAATGCTCGGAATTTCAGCCAAATAGCATCGCAGAAGCACCCCCTGGTGATCATGCATATTTCTTTTTTAGCTGAGTTACAAACAGCCACAATTAATTCAGCACACAACAGAGGGAAAGAAAGTACTTCACTGCACGCATAACTAACTATGCAGAGCAAATCTGTTAGTTAAAGTGCAAGCTACTTAAAGTTATCCCACGCTACCAACACCCCCTAGAGGGCACAGAGTAAACTTACCAGAAGCATTCACTCACTCACTCAAGCTGAACACCAAGCTGTTCCAGCTTGAGGGAACTTAGGCAGAAGAAATCAAAGCCAAGTCTCTTTGGCTATTATCACAAGCTCAACAGTGCCAGGTGGGAGTTTGTACCTCTACATTCTCTCAGTGGCCACTAGCAGTAACGTGGTAATAGGAAGAATTTGGCTGACCTTTCTTCAGACGCCCCCTAGTGGTTAAAGGAGGCACTACACTCAAGCCTTTAACCACACCAAGAGAAGGCCCTCTAGTGGACAAAAGGTGAACCTCGAAGCTACAGTACCCTGGTAGCTGACCCGAAGCAAGTGACCCCTAGTGGTGAAGGGGTGAACTGCACTGAAGTACCCACAAACGCAGGAGAACGCACCCAGTGGCATCTCCACCCTCAGACAGCATCTCAGAAGCTGATCTACAAGTAGTGACCCCTAGTGGTCAAAGAGAGAAGTTCTTCAAATTCTCTTCAAAATAGCTGAAAAGAACACTGAACCTATCCTAGCCATAGCAGAGTGTCCTGCTTGTCTAGCAGAAGGGGTTCAACCAACCAGCCAATCAAGGAGAAAGGCTGCCAACAGCCAACCTTGACCTGCACAAAGAGGCTGAAGCTCAAGCCTCGACAAAGCCAAAAATGTCTCAGCGTCAATACAATCTTAGACAACACAGAAAGCTCACAGAAGCCATGCACTCACATCTGATGGAGAAATGGCACACCATCCACAGGCTGGGAGAGATTGTACAAACTCTACCATGAACAGAAGGAGGAACTCTCCCCAGAACGGGCACATGCAGTGGAAGGAGATAAGGAAGACACCCTTGAGCAATGGATGGACTCTGAATGGCAACTCAAGGATATTCAGGAACAATTAAGAGACTCAAGAGTTGATGGCGATGCACAGCCTCAAGGTACTAAACAAGGAATGTAAGAAGTTTCTAGAGAGCTCACAGGGTTCCCCACAGCCCGAGCCTCACCAGAAAGGCAGACCGGTCGACAGAGCCAAGTCCAAAGTTTCCCGCTATTCACATGCACCATCCCAATGATCGCATGCGGCTCCATCCCATGTGTCTGGAAAGGCCTCGTCCTTTTGCCACCTATCCAAAGCATATTCCAGCGTGTCCCAACAATTGCATGTCACAGGAGCCTCCCGTCATTCAAAGGCATCTTCTCGTCAGAACCAAGCATCTCGAGTCTCAAGGGCAGAGAGCCTTGCCACCCATCTCACAGAAGTGTGAATCAACACAGCAAGCAGCAGTAGAAGAAAAGCAACAAAAGGAGGAACTGGCTAAGGCAGAAATTGCAGCAGCCCGTCGTATGGAAGAGGCACGGCATCAGCAAAGGGAAGATATGGTCAACACTCGGGCTGACTATGAGATTTCCCAGCAACAACAGAAAGCAAAAGAAGCTGCCCAAATAGAAGCGATTCTGCAGAGAGAGATGGAAGATGCTACACCTACACAGAGATTGGAAGGGCTAGGAAGAGAAAGCCCTCACAGCTGGGTGCAGGCCTACATGGACAATCAAAGTGCATTTCAGAATGCACAGGTGAGAATGCCACAGCCAGCCACAAGCCCCCCAAGACCGAGTAGGTGAACAGAGGAATCTCAATGACCAGATATGGCGATCAGCCACTGAGTTGATGTCACGATACCCAGGTCATGAGATCTCCCCACCGTTGCCATCCCATTGAACCCTATAAAACCACAACTACAACACTGCATGCTTGTGACAACCAAACCTGTTTTGGTAACAACAGTGTTCCAATGGCACCTAGAACAACACTGCACGCTTGTGACAACCAAACCTATTTTGGAAGCAACAGTGTTCCAGACAAACAAGAATTACAACAACTTAGCTTTGTCCATAAAGGACAAACAAGACAAACAATGCCCCCAAGATTGGGAGTCATGGAGCTTACTCCCAAAATGTCTCCAAAGCATGCAAGTGCAGCGCACGTATGTCTCCAGCTCACCCGCTACAGTGCAGAAGAAAGAATTGTATGCTTCCTTAGATGTGTCTATGAATGCGACTGCAGCCTTAAGATACATCTCACTCTACAGTGGGGAGAGCCACACTTACGTTATCTTGTTTGTGACCATAAGATGCATCAGAGTCTACAGCGGGGAGTGCTGCAGTCTTGGTGTCTTCTTTGGAAAAGCAAGACTAACAACACAACAAGGCCACACCGTACCAAGGTTAGAACTATGTGGTACCATTCTGGCTGTAAAGCTCACCAACTTGACAGCGAAGACATTGTGCCTTGAACTACAGTCTACCACCTTCTACGCAGACAGCAAGGTGATGTCAAGCTACATCTGCAAAAGCGGACACTTGTACGTCCATGTAAGCACCAGAGAGAAAGGGATTGAAACATGTTCATGCCCAGAACAATGGCAACATATGCCAACAAATAAGAACTTTGTTAACCAAGTGAAGTGGCCAAACCTTGCCACACAGATAACAGAATTGATCTGGCTAGAAAGTTTTCAGTTCTTGGCCCGTCCAAACAGACAGATGCCACAGAAACCAAAATATTCCGCACTTCCAGCTTCAGATCAAAGTGCCAACCTTCAACCTCAGACACCAGTAAACGTCAACCAATCTGCTTCAAAACCCTGTCTAAGTGGAGACAACTGAAATTAGGCATACTTTTGATCGTCTTGTCTCAGCACCCCAAGAATTACCCTTGTAGGAGCCTGCAAGGACTTATTGACTTTCACGGACTCCATGTCATTAAAGACACTAACACTCACACATGAAGTCCTCACTACCTGATGACAACAGTAGCAGCCCTCTTCAATACTCCATTGGTGGTTCCAGACCCTTCGGTTCTTGAGTATCCTGAGTTTTCTGCTCAAGCTGTTGTTCCTGATTCTTCAGTTCCAGCTGTTGCTGGGTTTCCAGATGTTCCTGATCCTGATTCTTCAGCTCAAGCTGTTCCTGTGCTTCCAGATCCAGCTGTTTATGTCTTTCCAGGTTCTTCAGTTCCTGAGTATCCTGTGAATCCAGTTCCCCTCGTTCCTGAGAAGCTTGGGTTCCAGTTTTTTCTGTTCCAGATTTGGTTCCAGTTTTCTTCACAGGAAGAAGACCTTGTCTCACTGGGAGACAAGACTGCATACCAGAACTATTGGCCCATGGGACTTGTGCACTGGGCCCACCCACTTGATGAACTAGTTTGCCCAGCTGAGGTCCAGATCGTAAATCCACGTGAGTCAGGTCATGACTCAAAGACACTTGTACCAGGCTGATCACCGATTTGGTCCCATTACTGATGAAGACTTAACCAGAAGATCAAACCTCAAATTATGTATTGTCTTATGCATTGTTTGATGTAACACTTGCCTTTTCGCATAATTGTGCATGTTTTATATTTACCTTATAGTTATGCATGTTTGATACCAAGTTTTTACCTATTTAGTCACAAGTTATGTAACAATGTATTGCATGCCTTGATGCTATGTTTTTACTATTTAGAGTAGTGGAAATATAAATTTCCAAGTGGGGAGTATTCTGGACCATATAGCTATATGTAATCCTAACTAGAGAGCAGGTATCAGTGTGTTGGAGTCTCTGGCAGTTATTAGGTTAAATGCTACGTATGTTGATGGGTCAGTGGGCGGAGTCTAAAAGATCATTGGGAGACTTCCTGGACACAAGCCACATGGGAATCTTTGTCTGTAAGAAGCATGGGCCATCGAAGGTCACACAATGAGCGTGAGACGTTATAAAGATGGAATGAAGACCAATATTGTCTTCTAAAGGAATGGACAAAGATGTATTTTCCAGGAGTATCAACCACAGCGTGAATGTAAGTAATCTTTCTAATAAATATATTTTTGTTTATTATAAGATCGTTTCTTTTGAGTTAACTATCTGACTGGATTTAAAAGAAGACGCTTTAGATTTGAGTCAGAATATGAATGTAAGCATATTTTTCGAATTTGAGGTCAGTTTCACATTTGGACTTTTCATGCTATATTGGATATTTGCCAACAAATGCGATATCTGCCCAGGCCTAACTTTTGAAGGAAAGGTCAGATTTTGAAAATACATGTTTTTTCGGGTACCCCAATCTGTAGGGAACCTGAATTTATGTGTAGTTTTCAAATTTCAGGTCAGTTTCACATTTGGATTTTTCATGCTGAATTGGCTGTTTGCCAACAAATGCGATACATGCTCAGACCTACAATTTGAAGGAAAGGTCGGATTTCGAAAATACATGTTTTTTCGGGTCCCACAACCTGTAGGGAACCTGAATGAAAGGATACTTTTTGAATTTAAGGTCAGTTTCCCATTTGGACTTTTCATGCTGAATTGGCTGTTTGCCAACAAATGAGATATATGCTCAGGCCTAACATTTGAAGGAAAGGTAGGATCCGGAAAATTCATATTTTTTCTCGGGTTCCCCAAGCTGTAGGGAACCTGAATTTAAGCATAGTTTTCTAATTGGAGCAGTTTTACATTTGGACTTTTCATGCTGAATTGGCTTTTTCCCAAAAAATGCGATATATGCCTAGGCTTTTTGAAGGAAAGGTCGGATTTGGAAAATACATGTTATTTTCCGAATCTCCAACCTGTGAGGAACCTGAATTTATGTGTACTTTTCAAATTTCAGGTCAGTATCAAACAGAGTTTTCGAGGTTAAGTGGCTATTTGCCGAGAAATGCGATATGTGCCCAGGCCTAACTTTTGAAGGAAAGGTCGGATTTTGAAAATCCATATTTTTCTCAGGTTCCCCAACTTGTAGGGAACCTGAATTTATGCGTAGTTTTTGAATTTGATAAGTTTTACATTTGGACTTTTCATGCTGAATTGGCTGTTTGCCAACAAATGCGATATAGCCCAGGCCTAAATTTTGAAGGAAAGGTCTGATTTCGATAATACATGATTCTTCAGGTTCCCCAACCTATAGGGAACCTGAATTTATGCATATTTTTCGAATTTGAGGTCAGTTACACATTTGCCCTTTTCATGCTCAATTGGTAATTTGCCAACAATTGCGATATTTGCCCAGGCCTAACTTTTGAAGGAAAGGTTAGATTTCGAAAATCCATTCCTGTAGGATACCTGAATTTAAGCATAGTTTTCTAATTGGAGCAGTTTTACATTTGGACTTTTCATGATGAATTGGCTTTTTGCCAACAAATGCGATATATGCCTAGGCTTTTTGAAGGAAAGGTCGGATTTGCAAAATACATGTTTTTTTCAGGTTCCCCAACCTCTGAGGAACCTGAATATGTATTCTTTTCAAATTTGAGGTTAGTTTCACATTTGGACTTTTTATACTGAATTGGCTGTTTGCCAACAAATGCGATATACGCCCAGGCCTAAGTTTTGAAGGAAAGATCTGATTCGATAATACCTGATTTTTTCAGGTTCCCCAATCTGTAGGGAACCTGAATTTATGCGTAGTTTTCGAATTTGAGGTCAGTTACACATTGGCCCTTTTCATGCTCAGTTGGTTATTTGCCAACAATTGCGATATTTGCCCAGGCCTAACATTTGAAGGAAAGGTCGGATCCAGAAAATTCATGTTTTTTCGTATTTCCACACCTGTGAGGAACCGGAATTCATGTATACTTTTCAAATTTGAGATTAGTTTCATATTTGGACATTTCTGATTGATTAGCTGTTTGCAAACAACTGAGATACATGACCAGGCCTAATTTTTGAAGGAAATGTCAGATCCGGAAAAATGCATACTTTTCGAATTTGAGGTCAGGTTCACATTTGGACTTTTCAGAATTAGCTATTTCCCAACAAATGAGATATAGACCCAGGCCTAACTTTTCAAGGAAAGGTCCGATTTCGATTATACGTGATTTTTCAGCTTCCCCATCCTGTAGGGAACCTGAATGTAAACACACTTTTCGAATTTAAGATCAGTTTCCCATTTCGACTTCATGATTTATTGGCTGTTTGCCAAAAAAATTGCGATATATGCCCAAGCCTAACATTTGAACGAAAGGTAGGATCCGGAAAATTCATATTTTTTCTGCTTCACCTGTGAGGAACCTGAATTTATGTGTACTTTTCAAATTTTAGGTCAGTTTCAAACAGAGTTTTCGAGGTTAAGTGGCTATTTGCCAAGAAATGCGATATATGCCCAGGCCTAACTTTTGAAGGAAAGGTCGGATTTTGAAAATCCATATTTTTCTCAGGTTCCCCAACCTGTAGGGAACCTGAATTTATGTATACTTTTCAAATATGAGGTTAGTTTCACATTTGGACTTTTTATACTGAATTGGCTGTTTGCCAACAAATGCAATAGGTGCCCAGGCCTAACTTTGAAGGAAAGGTCAGATTTCAAAAATCTATGTTTTTCTCGGGTTCCCCAACCTCTGAGGACCCTGAATTTATGTATACTTTTGAAATATGAGGTTAGTTTCACATTTGGACTTTTCATGCTGAATTGGCTGTTTGCCAACAAATGCGATATAGCCCAGGCCTAAATTTTGAAGGAAAGGTCTGATTTCGATAATACATGATTCTTCAGGTTCCCCAACCTATAGGGAACCTGAATTTATGCGTATTTTTCGAATTTGAGGTCAGTTACACATTTGCCCTTTTCATGCTCAATTGGTAATTTGCCAACAATTGCGATATTTGCCCAGGCCTAACTTTTGAAGGAAAGGTTAGATTTCGAAAATCAATTCCTGTAGGATACCTGAATTTAAGCATAGTTTTCTAATTGGAGCAGTTTTACATTTGGACTTTTCATGATGAATTGGCTTTTTGCCAACAAATGCGATATATGCCTAGGCTTTTTGAAGGAAAGGTCGGATTTACAAAATACATGTTTTTTTCAGGTTCCCCAACCTCTGAGGAACCTGAATATGTATTCTTTCCAAATTTGAGGTTAGTTTCACATTTGGACTTTTTATACTGAATTGGCTGTTTGCCAACAAATGCGATATACGCCCAGGCCTAAGTTTTGAAGGAAAGATCTGATTCGATAATACCTGATTTTTTCAGGTTCCCCAATCTGTAGGGAACCTGAATTTATGCGTAGTTTTCGAATTTGAGGTCAGTTACACATTGGCCCTTTTCATGCTCAGTTGGTTATTTGCCAACAATTGCGATATTTGCCCAGGCCTAACATTTGAAGGAAAGGTCGGATACAGAAAATTCATGTTTTTTCATATTTCCACACCTGTGAGGAACCTAAATTCATGTATACTTCTCAAATTTGAGGTTAGTTTCATATTTGGACATTTCTGATTGATTAGCTGTTTGCCAACAACTGAGATACATGACCAGGCCTAATTTTTGAAGGAAAGGTCAGATCCGGAAAAATGCATACTTTTCGAATTTGAGGTCAGGTTCACATTTGGACTTTTCAGAATTAGCTATTTCCCAACAAATGTGATATAGACCCAGGCCTAACTTTCCAAGGAAAGGTCCGATTTCGATTATACATGTTTTTTTCAGGTTCCCCAACCGGTCAGGAATCAGAATTCATGTAAACTTTTCAAATTTGAGGTTAGTTTCATATTTGGACATTTCTGATTGATTAGCTGTTTGCCAACAACTGAGATACATGATCAGGCCTAATTTTTGAAGGAAAGGTCAGATCCGGAAAAATGCATACTTTTCGAATTTGAGGTCAGGTTCACATTTGGACTTTTCAGAATTAGTTATTTCCCAACAAATGCGATATAGACCCAGGCCTAACTTTTCAAGGAAAGGTCCGATTTCGATTATACGTGATTTTTCAGCTTCCCCATCCTGTAGGGAACCTGAATGTAAACACACTTTTCGAATTTAAAATCAGTTTCCCATTTCGACTTCATGATTTATTGGCTGTTTGCCAAAAAAATTGCGATATATGCCCAAGCCTAACATTTGAACGAAAGGTAGGATCCGGAAAATTCATATTTTTTCTGCTTCACCTGTGAGGAACCTGAATTTATGTGTACTTTTCAAATTGTAGGTCAGTTTCAAACAGAGTTTTCGAGGTTAAGTGGCTATTTGCCAAGAAATGCGATATATGCCCAGGCCTAACTTTTGAAGGAAAGGTCAGATTTTGAAAATCCATATTTTTCTCAGGTTCCCCAACCTGTAGGGAACCTGAATTTATGTATACTTTTCAAATATGAGGTTAGTTTCACATTTGGACTTTTTATACTGAATTGGCTGTTTGCCAACCAATGCAATAGGTGCCCAGGCCTAACTTTGAAGGAAAGGTCAGATTTCAAAAATCTATGTTTTTCTCGGGTTCCCCAACCTCTGAGGAACCTGAATTTATGTATACTTTTGAAATATGAGGTTAGTTTCACATTTGGACTTTTTATACTGAATTGGCTGTTTGCCAACAAATGCGATATAGCCCAGGCCTAAATTTTGAAGGAAAGTTCTGATTTCGATAATACATGATTCTTCAGGTTCCCCAACCTATAGGGAACCTGAATTTATGCGTATTTTTCGAATTTGAGGTCAGTTACACATTTGCCCTTTTCATGCTCAATTGGTAATTTGCCAACAATTGCGATATTTGCCCAGGCCTAACTTTTGAAGGAAAGATTAGATTTCGAAAATCCATTCCTGTAGATTTCCTGAATTTAAGCATAGTTTTCTAATTGGAGCAGTTTTACATTTGGACTTTTCATGATGAATTGGCTTTTTGCCAACAAATGCCTAGGCTTTTTGAAGGAAAGGTCGGATTTGCAAAATACATGTTTTTTTCAGGTTCCCCAACCTCTGAGGAACCTGAATATGTATTCTTTCCAAATTTGAGGTTAGTTTCACATTTGGACTTTTTATACTGAATTCGCTGTTTGCCAACAAATGCGATATAGGCCAGGCCTAAGTTTTGAAGGAAAGGTCTGATTCGATAATACCGATTTTTTCAGGTTCCCCAATCTGTAGGGAACCTGAATTTATGCGTAGTTTTCGAATTTGAGGTCAGTTACACATTGGCCCTTTTCATGCTCAGTTGGTTATTTGCCAACAATTGCGATATTTGCCCAGGCCTAACATTTGAAGGAAAGGTTCGATACAGAAAATTCATGTTTTTTCGTATTTCCACATCTGTGAGGAACCTGAATTCATGTATACTTTTCAAATTTGAGGTTAGTTTCATATTTGGACATTTCTGATTGATTAGCTGTTTGCCAACAACTGAGATACATGATCAGGCCTAATTTTTGAAGGAAAGGTCAGATCCGGAAAAATGCATACTTTTCGAATTTGAGGTCAGGTTCACATTTGGACTTTTCAGAATTAGCTATTTCCCAACAAATGTGATATAGACCCAGGCCTAACTTTCCAAGGAAACGTCCGATTTCGATTATACATGTTTTTTTCAGGTTCCCCAACCGGTCAGGACTCAGAATTCATGTAAACTTTTCAAATTTGAGGTTAGTTTCATATTTGGACATTTCTGATTGATTAGCTGTTTGCCAACAACTGAGATACATGATCAGGCCTAATTTTTGAAGGAAAGGTCAGATCCGGAAAAATGCATACTTTTCGAATTTGAGGTCAGGTTCACATTTGGACTTTTCAGAATTAGCTATTTCCCAACAAATGCGATATAGACCCAGGCCTAACTTTTCAAGGAAAGGTCCGATTTCGATTATACGTGATTTTTCAGCTTCCCCATCCTGTAGGGAACCTGAATGTAAACACACTTTTCGAATTTAAGATCAGTTTCCCATTTCGACTTCATGATTTATTGGCTGTTTGCCAAAAAAATTGCGATATATGCCCAAGCCTAACATTTGAACGAAAGGTAGGATCCGGAAAATTCATATTTTTTCTGCTTCACCTGTGAGGAACCTGAATTTATGTGTACTTTTCAAATTTTAGGTCAGTTTCAAACAGAGTTTTCGAGGTTAAGTGGCTATTTGCCAAGAAATGCGATATATGCCCAGGCCTAACTTTTGAAGGAAAGGTCGGATTTTGAAAATCCATATTTTTCTCAGGTTCCCCAACCTGTAGGGAACCTGAATTTATGTATACTTTTCAAATATGAGGTTAGTTTCACATTTGGACTTTTTATACTGAATTGGCTGTTTGCCAACCAATGCGATAGGTGCCCAGGCCTAACTTTTGAAGGAAAGGTCAGATTTCGAAAATCTATGTTTTTCTCGGGTTCCCCAACCTCTGAGGAACCTGAATTTATGTATACTTTTGAAATATGAGGTTAGTTTCACATTTGGACTTTTTATACTGAATTGGCTGTTTGCCAACAAATGCGATATAGACCCAGGCCTAACTTTTCAAGGAAAGGTCCGATTTCGATTATACGTGATTTTTCAGCTTCCCCATCCTGTAGGGAACCTGAATGTAAACACACTTTTCGAATTTAAGATCAGTTTCCCATTTCGACTTCATGATTTATTGGCTGTTTGCCAAAAAAATTGCAATATATGCCCAAGCCTAACATTTGAACGAAAGGTCGGATCCGGAAAATTCATATTTTTTCTGCTTCACCTGTGAGGAACCTGAATTTATGTGTACTTTTCAAATTTTAGGTCAGTTTCAAACAGAGTTTTCGAGGTTAAGTGGCTATTTGCCAAGAAATGCGATATATGCCCAGGCCTAACTTTTGAAGGAAATGTCAGATTTCGAAAATCTATGTTTTTCTCGGGTTCCCCAACCTCTGAGGAACCTGAATTTATGTATACTTTTGAAATATGAGGTTAGTTTCACATTTGGACTTTTTATACTGAATTGGATGTTTGCCAACAAATGCGATATAGCCCAGGCCTAAATTTTGAAGGAAAGGTCTGATTTCGATAATACATGATTCTTCAGGTTCCCCAACCTATAGGGAACCTGAATTTATGCGTATTTTTCGAATTTGAGGTCAGTTACACATTTGCTCTTTTCATGCTCAATTGGTTATTTGCCAACAATTGCGATATTTGCCCAGGCCTAACTTTTGAAGGAAAGGTTAGATTTCGAAAATCCATTCCTGTAGATTTCCTGAATTTAAGCATAGTTTTCTAATTGGAGCAGTTTTACATTTGGACTTTTCATGATGAATTGGTTTTTTGCCAACAAATGCCTAGGCTTTTTGAAGGAAAGGTCGGATTTGCAAAATACATGTTTTTTTCAGGTTCCCCAACCTCTGAGGAACCTGAATATGAATTCTTTCCAAATTTGAGGTTAGTTTCACATTTGGACTTTTTATACTAAATTCGCTGTTTGCCAACAAATGCGATATAGGCCCAGGCCTAAGTTTTGAAGGAAAGGTCTGATTCGATAATACCGATTTTTTCAGGTTCCCCAATCTGTAGGGAACCTGAATTTATGCGTAGTTTTCGAATTTGAGGTCAGTTATACATTGGCCCTTTTCATGCTCAGTTGGTTATTTGCCAACAATTGCGATATTTGCCCAGGCCTAACATTTGAAGGAAAGGTCGGATACAGAAAATTCATGTTTTTTCGGATTTCCACACATGTGAGGAACCTGAATTCATGTATACTTTTCAAATTTGAGGTTAGTTTCATATTTGGACATTTCTGATTGATTAGCTGTTTGCCAACAACTGAGATACATGACCAGGCCTAATTTTTGAAGGAAAGGTCAGATCCGGAAAAATGCATACTTTTCGAATTTGAGGTCAGGTTCACATTTGGACTTTTCAGAATTAGCTATTTCCCAACAAATGTGATATAGACCCAGGCCTAACTTTCCAAGGAAAGGTCCGATTTCGATTATACATGTTTTTTTCAGGTTCCCCAACCGGTCAGGAATCAGAATTCATGTAAACTTTTCAAATTTGAGGTTAGTTTCATATTTGGACATTTCTGATTGATTAGCTGTTTGCCAACAACTGAGATACATGATCAGACCTAATTTTTGAAGGAAAGGTCAGATCCGGAAAAATGCATACTTTTCGAATTTGAGGTCAGGTTCACATTTGGACTTTTCAGAATTAGCTATTTCCCAACAAATGTGATATAGACCCAGGCCTAACTTTCCAAGGAAAGGTCCGATTTCGATTATACATGTTTTTTTCAGGTTCCCCAACCGGTCAGGAATCAGAATTCATGTAAACTTTTCAAATTTGAGGTTAGTTTCATATTTGGACATTTCTGATTGATTAGCTGTTTGCCAACAACTGAGATACATGATCAGGCCTAATTTTTGAAGGAAAGGTCAGATCCGGAAAAATGCATACTTTTCGAATTTGAGGTCAGGTTCACATTTGGACTTTTCAGAATTAGCTAGTTCCCAACAAATGCGATATAGACCCAGGCCTAACTTTTCAAGGAAAGGTCCGATTTCGATTATACGTGATTTTTCAGCTTCCCCATCCTGTAGGGAACCTGAATGTAAACACACTTTTCGAATTTAAGATCAGTTTCCCATTTCGACTTCATGATTTATTGGCTGTTTGCCAAAAAAATTGCGATATATGCCCAAGCCTAACATTTGAACGAAAGGTAGGATCCGGAAAATTCATATATTTTCTGCTTCACCTGTGAGGAACCTGAATTTATGTGTACTTTTCAAATTTTAGGTCAGTTTCAAACAGAGTTTTCGAGGTTAAGTGGCTATTTGCCAAGAAATGCGATATATGCCCAGGCCTAACTTTGAAGGAAAGGTCAGATTTCAAAAATCTATGTTTTTCTCGGGTTCCCCAACCTCTGAGGAACCTGAATTTATGTATACTTTTGAAATATGAGGTTAGTTTCACATTTGGACTTTTCATGCTGAATTGGCTGTTTGCCAACAAATGCGATATAGCCCAGGCCTAAATTTTGAAGGAAAGTTCTGATTTCGATAATACATGATTCTTCAGGTTCCCCAACCTATAGGGAACCTGAATTTATGCGTATTTTTCGAATTTGAGGTCAGTTACACATTTGCCCTTTTCATGCTCAATTGGTAATTTGCCAACAATTGCGATATTTGCCCAGGCCTAACTTTTGAAGGAAAGGTTAGATTTCGAAAATCCATTCCTGTAGATTTCCTGAATTTAAGCATAGTTTTATAATTGGAGCAGTTTTACATTTGGACTTTTCATGATGAATTGGCTTTTTGCCAACAAATGCCTAGGCTTTTTGAAGGAAAGGTCGGATTTGCAAAATACATGTTTTTTTCAGGTTCCCCAACCTCTGAGGAACCTGAATATGTATTCTTTCCAAATTTGAGGTTAGTTTCACATTTGGACTTTTTATACTGAATTCGCTGTTTGCCAACAAATGCGATATAGGCCCAGGCCTAAGTTTTGAAGGAAAGGTCTGATTCGATAATACCGATTTTTTCAGGTTCCCCAATCTGTAGGGAACCTGAATTTATGCGTAGTTTTCGAATTGAGGTCAGTTACACATTGGCCCTTTTCATGCTCAGTTGGTTATTTGCCAACAATTGCGATATTTGCCCAGGCCTAACATTTGAAGGAAAGGTCGGATACAGAAAATTCATGTTTTTTCATATTTCCACACCTGTGAGGAACCTAATTCATGTATACTTTTCAAATTTGAGGTTAGTTTCATATTTGGACATTTCTGATTGATTAGCTGTTTGCCAACAACTGAGATACATGACCAGGCCTAATTTTTGAAGGAAAGGTCAGATCCGGAAAAATGCATACTTTTCGAATTTGAGGTCAGGTTCACATTTGGACTTTTCAGAATTAGCTATTTCCCAACAAATGTGATATAGACCCAGGCCTAACTTTCCAAGGAAAGGTCCGATTTCGATTATACATGTTTTTTTCAGGTTCCCCAACCGGTCAGGAATCAGAATTCATGTAAACTTTTCAAATTTGAGGTTAGTTTCATATTTGGACATTTCTGATTGATTAGCTGTTTGCCAACAACTGAGATACATGATCAGGCCTAATTTTTGAAGGAAAGGTCAGATCCGGAAAAATGCATACTTTTCGAATTTGAGGTCAGGTTCACATTTGGACTTTTCAGAATTAGCTTATTTCCCAACAAATGCGATATAGACCCAGGCCTAACTTTTCAAGGAAAGGTCCGATTTCGATTATACGTGATTTTTCAGCTTCCCCATCCTGTAGGGAACCTGAATGTAAACACACTTTTCGAATTTAAAATCAGTTTCCCATTTCGACTTCATGATTTATTGGCTGTTTGCCAAAAAAATTGCGATATATGCCCAAGCCTAACATTTGAAGGAAAGGTAGGATCCGGAAAATTCAAATTTTTTCTGCTTCACCTGTGAGGAACCTGAATTTATGTGTACTTTTCAAATTTTAGGTCAGTTTCAAACAGAGTTTTCGAGGTTAAGTGGCTATTTGCCAAGAAATGCGATATATGCCCAGGCCTAACTTTTGAAGGAAAGGTCGGATTTTGAAAATCCATATTTTTCTCAGGTTCCCCAACCTGTAGGGAACCTGAATTTATGTATACTTTTCAAATATGAGGTTAGTTTCACATTTGGACTTTTTATACTGAATTGGCTGTTTGCCAACCAATGCAATAGGTGCCCAGGCCTAACTTTGAAGGAAAGGTCAGATTTCGAAAATCTGTGTTTTTCTCGGGTTCCCCAACCTCTGAGGAACCTGAATTTATGTATACTTTTGAAATATGAGGTTAGTTTCACATTTGGACTTTTTATACTGAATTGGCTGTTTGCCAACAAACGCGATATAGCCCAGGCCTAAATTTTGAAGGAAAGGTCTGATTTCGATAATACATGATTCTTCAGGTTCCCCAACCTATAGGGAACCTGAATTTATGCGTATTTTTCGAATTTGAGGTCAGTTACACATTGGCCCTTTTCATGCTCAGTTGGTTATTTACCAACAATTGAGATATTTGCCCAGGCCTAACATTTGAAGGAAAGGTCAGATCCGGAAAATTCATGTTTTTTCGTATTTCCATACCTGTGAGGAACCGGAATTAATGTATACTTTTAAAATTTGAGGTTAGTTTCCTGTTTGGACATTTCTCATTGATTAGCTGTTTGCCAACAACTGCGATACATGACCAGGCCTAACTTTTGAAGGAAATTCGAACCCGGAAAAATGCATACTTTTCGAATTTGAGGTCAGGGTCACATTTGGACTTTTCAGAATTAGCTGTTTGCCAACAAATGCAATATAGACTCAGGCCTAACTTTTCAAGGAAAGGTCCGATTTCGATTATACGTGATTTTTCAGCTTGCCCATCCTGTAGGGAACCTGAATGTAGACAAACTTTTCAAATTTAAGATCAGTTTCCCATTTGGACTTCCTGATTTATTGGCTGTTTGCCAAAAAAATTGCGATATATGCCCAAGCCTAACATTTGAAGGAATGGTAGGATCCGGAAAATTCATGTTTTTACTGCTTCACCAATCTGTAGGCTACCTTAATTTATTTGTAGTTTTCGAATTTGAGGTCAGTTTCACATTTGGACTTTTCATAATTTGACAACAAATGCGATATAGCCCCAGACCTAACTTTTGAAGTAAAGGTCGGATCCGGAAAAATTCATATTTCTTCATAATCCTCTACCTGCAGGGAACCTGAATATATCTATACATTTCGAATTTGAGGTCAGTGTCACATTTGGACTTTCCAGAATTAGCTATTTGTCAAGAAATGCGATATAGACCCAGGCCTAACTTTTCAAGGAAAGGGCCGATTTCGATTGTACATAATTTTTCAGCTTCCCCATTCTGTAGGGAACCTGAATGTAAGCACACTTTTCAAATTTAACATCAGTTTCCCATTTGAACTTTTCATGCTGAATTGGCTATTTGCCAACAAATGCGATATATGCCTAGGCTTTTTGAAGGAAAGGTCGGATCCGGAAAAGACGTATTTTCGGGTTCACCAACCTGTAGAAAACTTCAATAAATGCATATTTTCCGAATTTGAGGTCAGTGTCACATTTGGATTTTTCAGAATTAGCTGTTTGCCAACAAATGTGATATAGACCCAGGCCTAACTTTTCAAGAAAAGGTCCGATTTCGATTATACGTGATTTTTCAGCTTCCCCATCCTGTAGGGAACCTGAATGTAAACACACTTTTCAAATTTAAGATCAGTTTCCCATTTGGACTTCATGTTTGCCAAAAAAATTGCGATATATGCCCAAGCCTAACATTTGAAGGAAAGGTAGGATCCGGAAAATTCAAATTTTTTCTGCTTCACCTGTGAGGAACCTGAATTTATGTGTACTTTTCAAATTTTAGGTCAGTTTCAAACAGAGTTTTCGAGGTTAAGTGGCTATTTGCCAAGAAATGCGATATATGCCCAGGCCTAACTTTTGAAGGAAAGGTCGGATTTTGAAAATCCATATTTTTCTCAGGTTCCCCAACGTGTAAGGAACCTGAATTTATGTATACTTTTCAAATATGAGGTTAGTTTCACATTTGGACTTTTTATACTGAATTGGCTGTTTGCCAACAAATGCGATAGGTGCCCAGGCCTAACTTTTGAAGGAAAGGTCAGATTTCGAAAATCTATGTTTTTCTCGGGTTCCCCAACCTCTGAGGAACCTGAATTTATGTATACTTTTGAAATATCAGGTTAGTTTCACATTTGGACTTTTTATACTGAATTGGCTGTTTGCCAACAAATGCGATATAGCCCAGGCCTAAATTTTGAAGGAAAGGTCTGATTTCGATAATACATGATTCTTCAGGTTCCCCAACCTATAGGGAACCTGAATTTATGCGTAGTTTTCGAATTTGAGGTCAGTTACACATTGGCCCTTTTCATGCTCAGTTGGTTATTTGCCAACAATTGCTATATTTGCCCAGGCCTAACATTTGAAGGAAAGGTCGGATACAGAAAATTCATGTTTTTTCGTATTTCCACACCTGTGAGGAACCTGAATTCATGTATACTTTTCAAATTTCAGGTTAGTTTCATATTTGGACATTTCTGATTGATTAGCTGTTTGCCAACAACTGAGATACATCACCAGGCCTAATTTTTGAAGGAAAGGTCAGATCCGGAAAAATTCATACTTTTCGAATTTGAGGTCAGGGTCACATTTGGACTTTTCAGAATAAGCTGTTTGCCAACAAATGCGATATAGACCCAGGTCTAACTTTTGAAGGAAAGGTCGGATCCGGAAAATTCATGTTTTTTCATATTTCCACACCTTTGAGGAACTTGAATTCATGTATACTTTTCAAATTTGAGGTTAGTTTCATATTTGGACATTTCTGATTAATTAGCTGTTTGCCAACAACTGCGATACATGACCAGGCCTAATTTTTGAAGGAAAGGTCGGATCCGGAAAAATGCATATTTCGAATTTTGGACTTGTCACATTTGGAATTTTCAGAATTAGCTGTTTGCCAACAAATGCGATATAGACCCAGGCCTAACTTTTCAAGGAAAGGTCCGATTTCGATTATACGTGATTTTTCAGCTTCCCCATCCTGTAGGGAACCTGAATGTAAGCACACTTTTCGAATCAGTTTCCCATTTGGACTTCATGATTTATTGGCTGTTTGCCCAAAAAATTGCAAAATATGCCCAAGCCTATCATTTGAAGGAAAGGTTGGATCCGGAAAATTCATGTTTTTTCGTATTTCCACACCTGTGAGGAACCGGAATTCATGTATACTTTTCAAATTTGAGGTTAGTTTCATATTTGGACACTTCTGATTGATTAGGTGTTTGCCAACAACTGCGATACATGACCAGGCCTAACTTTTCAAGGAAAGGTCCGATTTCGATTATACGTGATTTTTCAGCTTCCCCATCCTGTAGGGAACCTGAATGTAAACACACTTTTCGAATTTAAAATCAGTTTCCCATTTCGACTTCATGATTTATTGGCTGTTTGCCAAAAAAATTGCGATATATGCCCAAGCCTAACATTTGAAGGAAAGGTAGGATCCGGAAAATTCATATTTTTTCTGCTTCACCTGTGAGGAACCTGAATTTATGTGTACTTTTCAAATTTTAGGTCAGTTTCAAACAGAGTTTCGAGGTTAAGTGGCTATTTGCCAAGAAATGCGATATATGCCCAGGCCTAACTTTTGAAGGAAAGGTCGGATTTTGAAAATCCATATTTTTCTCAGGTTCCCCAACCTGTAGGGAACCTGAATTTATGTATACTTTTCAAATATGAGGTTAGTTTCACATTTGGACTTTTTATACTGAATTGGCTGTTTGCCAACCAATGCAATAGGTGCCCAGGCCTAACTTTGAAGGAAAGGTCAGATTTCAAAAATCTATGTTTTTCTTGGGTTCCCCAACCTCTGAGGAACCTGAATTTATGTATACTTTTGAAATATGAGGTTAGTTTCACTTTTGGACTTTTTATACTGAATTGGCTGTTTGCCAACAAATGCGATATAGCCCAGGCCTAAATTTTGAAGGAAAGGTCTGATTTCGATAATACATGATTCTTCAGGTTCCCCAACCTATAGGGAACCTGAATTTATGCGTATTTTTCGAATTTGAGGTCAGTTACACATTTGCCCTTTTCATGCTCAATTGGTAATTTGCCAACAATTGCGATATTTGCCCAGGCCTAACTTTTGAAGGAAAGGTTAGATTTCGAAAATCCATTCCTGTAGATTTCCTGAATTTAAGCATAGTTTTCTAATTGGAGCAGTTTTACATTTGGACTTTTCATGATGAATTGGCTTTTTGCCAACAAATGCCTAGGCTTTTTGAAGGAAAGGTCGGATTTGCAAAATACATGTTTTTTTCAGGTTCCCCAACCTCTGAGGAACCTGAATATGTATTCTTTCCAAATTTGAGGTTAGTTTCACATTTGGACTTTTTATACTGAATTCGCTGTTTGCCAACAAATGCGATATAGGCCCAGGCCTAAGTTTTGAAGGAAAGGTCTGATTCGATAATACCGATTTTTTCAGGTTCCCCAATCTGTAGGGAACCTGAATTTATGCGTAGTTTTCGAATTTGAGGTCAGTTACACATTGGCCCTTTTCATGCTCAGTTGGTTATTTGCCAACAATTGCGATATTTGCCCAGGCCTAACATTTGAAGGAAAGGTCGGATACAGAAAGTTCATGTTTTTTCGTATTTCCACACAACCTGAATTCATGTATACTTTTCAAATTTGAGGTTAGTTTCATATTTGGACCTGATTGATTAGCTGTTTGCCAACAACTGAGATACATGACCAGGAATTTTTGAAGGAAAGGTCAGATCCGGAAAAATGCATACTTTTCGAATTTGAGGTCAGGTTCACATTTGGACTCAGAATTAGCTATTTCCCAACAAATGTGATATAGACCCAGGCCTAACTTTCCAAGGAAAGGTCCGATTTCGATTATACATGTTTTTTTCACTCAGGAATCAGAATGAAACTTTTCATTTGAGGTTAGTTTCATATTTGGACATTTCTGATTGATTAGCTGTTTGCCAACAACTGAGATACATGATCAGGCCTAATTTTTGATAGATCCGGAAAAATGCATACTTTTCGAATTTGAGGTCAGGTTCACATTTGAAGGAACTTTTCAAGGAAAGGTCCGATTTCGATTATACGTGATTTTTCAGCTTCCCCATCCTGTAGGGAAAATGTAAACACACTTTTCGAATTTAAAATCAGTTTCCCATTTCGACTTCATGATTTATTGGCTGTTTGCCAAAAAAATTGCGATATATGCCCAAGCCTAACATTTGAAGGAAAGGTAGGATCCGGAAAATTCAAATTTTTTCTGCTTCACCTGTGAGGAACCTGAATTTATGTGTACTTTTCAAATTTTAGGTCAGTTTCAAACAGAGTTTTCGAGGTTAAGTGGCTATTTGCCAAGAAATGCGATATATGCCCAGGCCTAACTTTTGAAGGAAAGGTCTGATTCGATAATACCGATTTTTTCAGGTTCCCCAATCTGTAGGGAACCTGAATTTATGCGTAGTTTTCGAATTTGAGGTCAGTTACACATTGGCCCTTTTCATGCTCAGTTGGTTATTTGCCAACAATTGCGATATTTGCCCAGGCCTAACATTTGAAGGAAAGGTCGGATACAGAAAATTCATGTTTTTTCGTATTTCCACACCTGTGAGGAACCTGAATTCATGTATACTTTTCAAATTTGAGGTTAGTTTCATATTTGGACATTTCTGATTGATTAGCTGTTTGCCAACAATGAGATACATGACCAGGCCTAATTTTTGAAGGAAAGGTCAGATCCGGAAAAATGCATACTTTTCGAATTTGAGGTCAGGTTCACATTTGGACTTTTCAGAATTAGCTATTTCCCAACAAATGTGATATAGACCCAGGCCTAACTTTCCAAGGAAAGGTCCGATTTCGATTATACATGTTTTTTTCAGGTTCCCCAACCGGTCAGGAATCAGAATTCATGTAAACTTTTCAAATTTGAGGTTAGTTTCATATTTGGACATCTCTGATTGATTAGCTGTTTGCCAACAACTGAGATACATGATCAGGCCTAATTTTTGAAGGAAAGGTCAGATCCGGAAAAATGCATACTTTTCGAATTTGAGGTCAGGTTCACATTTGGACTTTTCAGAATTAGCTATTTCCCAACAAATGCGATATAGACCCAGGCCTAACTTTTCAAGGAAAGGTCCGATTTCGATTATACGTGATTTTTCAGCTTCCCCATCCTGTAGGGAACCTGAATGTAAACACACTTTTCGAATTTAAAATCAGTTTCCCATTTCGACTTCATGATTTATTGGCTGTTTGCCAAAAAAATTGCGATATATGCCCAAGCCTAACATTTGAAGGAAAGGTAGGATCCGGAAAATTCAAATTTTTTCTGCTTCACCTGTGAGGAACCTGAATTTATGTGTACTTTTCAAATTTTAGGTCAGTTTCAAACAGAGTTTTCGAGGTTAAGTGGCTATTTGCCAAGAAATGCGATATATGCCCAGGCCTAACTTTTGAAGGAAAGGTCGGATTTTGAAAATCCATATTTTTCTCAGGTTCCCCAACCTGTAGGGAACCTGAATTTTTATGTATACTTTTCAAATATGAGGTTAGTTTCACATTTGGACTTTTTATACTGAATTGGCTGTTTGCCAACCAATGCATATAGGTGCCCAGGCCTAACTTTGAAGGAAAGGTCAGATTTCGAAAATCATGTTTTTTTCGGGTTCCCCAACCTCTGAGGAACCTGAATTTATGTATACTTTTGAAATATGAGGTTAGTTTCACATTTGGACTTTTTATACTGAATTGGCTGTTTGCCAACAAATGCGATATAGCCCAGGCCTAAATTTTGAAGGAAAGGTCTGATTTCGATAATACCTGATTCTTCAGGTTCCCCAACCTATAGGGAACCTGAATTTATGCGTATTTTTCGAATTTGAGGTCAGTTACACATTGGTTTTCATGCTTGCCAACAATTGAGATATTTGCCCAGGCCTAACATTTGAAGGAAAGGTCGGATCCAGAAAATTCATGTTTTTTCGTATTTCCACACCTGTGAGGAACCGGAATTCATGTATACTTTTAAATTTGAGGTTAGTTTCATATTTGGACATTTCTGATTGATTAGCTGTTTGCCAACAACTGCGATACATGACCAGGCCTAACTTTTGAAGGAAATTCGAACCCGGAAAAATGCATACTTTTCGAATTTGAGGTCAGGGTCACATTTGGACTTTTCAGAATTAGCTGTTTGCCAACAAATGCGATATAGACCAGGCCTAACTTTTCAAGGAAAGGTCCGATTTCGATTATACGTGATTTTTCAGCTTGCCCATCCTGTAGGGAACCTGAATGTAGACAAACTTTTCAAATTTAAGATCAGTTTCCCATTTGGACTTCATGATTTATTGGCTGTTTGCCAAAAAAATTGCGATATATGCCCAAGCCTAACATTTGAAGGAAAGGTAGGATCCGGAAAATTCATGTTTTTTCTGCTTCACCAATCTGTAGGCTACCTTAATTTATTTGTAGTTTTCGAATTTGAGGTCAGTTTCACATTTGGACTTTTCATAATTTGACAACAAATGCGATATAGCCCCAGACCTAACTTTTGAAGTAAAGGTCGGATCCGGAAAAATTCATATTTCTTCATAATCCTCTACCTGCAGGGAACCTGAATATATCTATACATTTCGAATTTGAGGTCAGTGTCACATTTGGACTTTCCAGAATTAGCTATTTGTCAAGAAATGCGATATAGACCCAGGCCTAACTTTTCAAGGAAAGGGCCGATTTCGATTGTACATAATTTTTCAGCTTCCCCATTCTGTAGGGAACCTGAATGTAAGCACACTTTTCAAATTTAACATCAGTTTCCCATTTGAACTTTTCATGCTGAATTGGCTATTTGCCAACAAATGCGATATATGCCTAGGCTTTTTGAAGGAAAGGTCGGATCCGGAAAAGACGTATTTTCGGGTTCACCAACGTGTAGAAAACTTCAATAAATGCATATTTTCCGAATTTGAGGTCAGTGTCACATTTGGATTTTTCAGAATTAGCTGTTTGCCAACAAATGTGATATAGACCCAGGCCTAACTTTTCAAGAAAAGGTCCGATTTCGATTATACGTGATTTTTCAGCTTCCCCATCCTGTAGGGAACCTGAATGTAAACACACTTTTCGAATTTAAGATCAGTTTCCCATTTGGACTTTTCATGCTGAATTGGCTGTTTGCCAAAAAAAATGCGATATATGCCCAAGCCTAACATCTGAAGGAAAGGTAGGATCTGGAAAATTCATGTTTTTTCTGCTTCACCAACCTGTAGGCTACCTTAATCCTGTAGGGAAGCTGAATGTAAACACACTTTTCGAATTTAAGATCAGTTTCCCATTTGAACTTCATGATTTATTGGCTGCTTGCCCCAAAAATTGCAAAATATGCCCAAGCCTATTATTTGAAGGAAAGGTCGGATCCGGAAAATTCATGTTTTTTCGTATTTCCACACCTGTGAGGAACCGGAATTCATGTATACTTTTCAAATTTGAGGTTAGTTTCATATTTGGACACTTCTGATTGATTAGGTGTTTACCAACAACTGCGATACATGACCAGCCCTAACTTTTGAAGGAAAGGTCGAATCCGGAAAAATGCATACTTTTCGAATTTGAGGTCAGGATCACATTTGGACTTTTCAGAATTAGCTGTTTGCCAACAAATGCGATAGACCCAGGCCTAACTTTTCAAGGAAAGGTCCGATTTCGATTATACGTGATTTTTCAGCTTCCCCATCCTGTAGGGAACCTGAATGTAAACACACTTTTCAAATTTAAGATCAGTTTCCCATTTGGACTTCATGTTTGCCAAAAAAATTGCGATATATGCCCAAGCCTAACATTTGAAGGAAAGGTAGGATCCGGAAAATTCAAATTTTTTCTGCTTCACCTGTGAGGAACCTGAATTTATGTGTACTTTTCAAATTTTAGGTCAGTTTCAAACAGAGTTTTCGAGGTTAAGTGGCTATTTGCCAAGAAATGCGATATATGCCCAGGCCTAACTTTTGAAGGAAAGGTCGGATTTTGAAAATCCATATTTTTCTCAGGTTCCCCAACGTGTAAGGAACCTGAATTTATGTATACTTTTCAAATATGAGGTTAGTTTCACATTTGGACTTTTTATACTGAATTGGCTGTTTGCCAACAAATGCGATAGGTGCCCAGGCCTAACTTTTGAAGGAAAGGTCAGATTTCGAAAATCTATGTTTTTCTCTGGTTCCCCAACCTCTGAGGAACCTGAATTTATGTATACTTTTGAAATATCAGGTTAGTTTCACATTTGGACTTTTTATACTGAATTGGCTGTTTGCCAACAAATGCGATATAGCCCAGGCCTAAATTTTGAAGGAAAGGTCTGATTTCGATAATACATGATTCTTCAGGTTCCCCAACCTATAGGGAACCTGAATTTATGCGTAGTTTTCGAATTTGAGGTCAGTTACACATTGGCCCTTTTCATGCTCAGTTGGTTATTTGCCAACAATTGCTATATTTGCCCAGGCCTAACATTTGAAGGAAAGGTCGGATACAGAAAATTCATGTTTTTTCGTATTTCCACACCTGTGAGGAACCTGAATTCATGTATATTTTTCAAATTTCAGGTTAGTTTCATATTTGGACATTTCTGATTGATTAGCTGTTTGCCAACAACTGAGATACATCACCAGGCCTAATTTTTGAAGGAAAGGTCAGATCCGGAAAAATTCATACTTTTCGAATTTGAGGTCAGGGTCACATTTGGACTTTTCAGAATAAGCTGTTTGCCAACAAATGCGATATAGACCCAGGTCTAACTTTTGAAGGAAAGGTCGGATCCGGAAAATTCATGTTTTTTCATATTTCCACACCTTTGAGGAACTTGAATTCATGTATACTTTTCAAATTTGAGGTTAGTTTCATATTTGGACATTTCTGATTAATTAGCTGTTTGCCAACAACTGCGATACATGACCAGGCCTAATTTTTGAAGGAAAGGTCGGATCCGGAAAAATGCATATTTCGAATTTTGGACTTGTCACATTTGGAATTTTCAGAATTAGCTGTTTGCCAACAAATGCGATATAGACCCAGGCCTAACTTTTCAAGGAAAGGTCCGATTTCGATTATACGTGATTTTTCAGCTTCCCCATCCTGTAGGGAACCAGAATGTAAGCACACTTTTCGAATCAGTTTCCCATTTGGACTTCATGATTTATTGGCTGTTTGCCCAAAAAATTGCAAAATATGCCCAAGCCTATCATTTGAAGGAAAGGTCGGATCCAGAAAATTCATGTTTTTTCGTATTTCCACACCTGTGAGGACCCGGAATTCATGTATACTTTTCAAATTTGAGGTTAGTTTCATATTTGGACATTTCTGATTGATTAGGTGCCAACAACTGCGATATATGACCAGGCCTTACTTTTGAAGGAAAGGTTGGAAGCCGGAAGGAAAGGTCGGATCCAGAAAATTCATGTTTTTTCGTATTTCCACACCTGTGAGGAACCGGAATTCATATATACTTTTCAAATTTGAGGTTAGTTTCATATTTGGACATTTCTGATTGATTAGGTGCCAACAACTGCGATATATGACCAGGCCTTACTTTTGAAGGAAAGGTTGGATCCGGAAAAGACATGTTTTTTTTGGGTTCACCATCCTGTAGAAAATTTGAACAAATGCATATTTTCCGAATTTGAGGTCAGTGTCACATTTGGACTTTTCAGAATTAGCTGTTTGCCAACAAATGCGATATAGACCCAGGCCTAACTTTTGAAGGAAAGGTCTGATTTCGATTATACGTGATTTTTCTGCTTCACCAACCTGTAGGCTACCTTAATTTATTTGAAGTTTTCGAACGTCAGTTTCACATTTGGACTTTTGAGAATTAGCTATTTGCCAACAAATGTGATATAGACCCAGGCCTAACTTTTCAAGGGAAGGTCATTTCGATTATATGTGATTTTTCAGGTTCCCCATGCTGGAGGGAACCTGAATGTCAGCACACTTTTCGAATTTAAGATCAGTTTCCCTACAATTTATTTGTAGTTTTCGAATTTGAGGTCAGTTTCACATTTGGACTTTTCATAATTTGCCAAAAAATGCGATATATGCCTAGGCTTTTTGAAGGAAAGGTCGGATTTGGAGAATACATGTTTTTTTCAGATTCCCCAACCTCTGAGGAACCTGAATTAATGTATTCTTTTCAAATTTGAGATTAGTTTCACATTTGGACTTTTTATACTGAATTGGCTGTTTGCCAACAAATGCGATATAGACCCAGGCCTAACTTTTGAAGGAAAGGTCTGATTTCGATTATACGTGATTTTTCTGCTTCACCAACCTGTAGGCTACCTGAATTTATTTGAAGTTTTCCAACTTGAGGTCATTTTCACATTTGGACTTTTGAGAATTAGCTATTTGCCAACAAATGCGATATAGACCCAGGCCTAACTTTTCAAGGAAAGGTCAGATTTCGATTATATGTGATTTTTCAGGTTCCCCATCCTGGAGGGACCCTGAATGTCAGCAGACTTTTCGAATTTAAGATCAGTTTCCCTACAATTTATTTGTAGTTTTCGAATTTGAGGTCAGTTTCACATTTGGACTTTTCATAATTTGCCAAAAAATGCGATATATGCCTAGGTTTTTGAAGGAAAGGTCGGATTTGGAGAATACATGTTTTTTTCAGATTCCCCAACCTCTGAGGAGCCTGAATTTATGTATTCTTTTCAAATTTGAGATTAGTTTCACATTTGGACTTTTTATAATGATTTGGCTGTTTGCCAACAAATGCGATATCGACCCAGGCCTAACTTTTGAAGGAAAGGTCTGATTCGATAATACCTGATTTTTTTCAGGTTCCCCAGTCTGTAGGGAACCTGAATTTAGGCGTCTTTTTCGTATTTGAGGTCAGTTACACATTGGTTATTTGCCACCAATTGAGATATTTGCCCAGGCCTAACATTTGAAGGAAAGGTCGGATCCAGAAAGTTCATGTTTTTTCGTATTTCCACACCTGTGAGGAACCTGAATTCATGTATACTTTTCAAATTTGAGGTTAGTTTCATATTTGGACATTTCTGATTAATTAGCTGTTTGCCAACAACTGCGATATATGACCAGGCCTAATTTTTGAAGGAAAGGTCGGGTCCGGAAAAATGCATACTTTACGAATTTTGGACTTGTCACATTTGGACTTTTCAGAATTAGCTGTTTGCCAACAAATGCGATATAGACCCAGGCCTAACTTTTGAAGGAAAGGTCTGATTTCGATTATACGTGATTTTTCTGCTTCACCAACCTGTAGGCTACCTTAATTTATTTGAAGTTTTCCAATTTGAGGTCATTTTCACATTTGGACTTTTGAGAATTAGCTATTTGCCAACAAATGCGATATAGACCCAGGCCTAACTTTTCAAGGAAAGGTCAGATTTCGATTATATGTGATTTTTCAGGTTCCCCATCCTGGAGGGACCCTGAATGTCAGCAGACTTTTCGAATTTAAGATCAGTTTCCCTACAATTTATTTGTAGTTTTCGAATTTGAGGTCAGTTTCACATTTGGACTTTTCATAATTTGCCAAAAAATGCGATATATGCCTAGGCTTTTTGAAGGAAAGGTCGGATTTGGAGAATACATGTTTTTTTCAGATTCCCCAACCTCTGAGGAACCTGACTTTATGTATTCTTTTCAAATTTGAGATTAGTTTCACATTTGGACTTTTTATACTGAATTGGCTGTTTGCCAACAAATGCGATATAGACCCAGGCCTAACTTTTGAAGGAAAGGTCTGATTTCGATTATACGTGATTTTTCTGCTTCACCACCTGTAGGCTACCTTAATTTATTTGAAGTTTTCCAATTTGAGGTCATTTTCACATTTGGACTTTTGAGAATTAGCTATTTGCCAACAAATGCGATATAGACCCAGGCCTAACTTTTCAAGGAAAGGTCAGATTTCGATTATATGTGATTTTTCAGGTTCCCCATCCTGGAGGGACCCTGAATGTCAGCAGACTTTTCGAATTTAAGATCAGTTTCCCTACATTTATTTGTAGTTTTCGAATTTGAGGTCAGTTTCACATTTGGACTTTTCATAATTTGCCAAAAAAATGCGATATATGCCTAGGTTTTTGAAGGAAAGGTCGGATTTTGGAGAATACATGTTTTTTTCAGATTCCCCAACCTCTGAGGAGCCTGAATTTATGTATTCTTTTCAATTTGAGATTAGTTTCACATTTGGACTTTTTATAATGATTGGCTGTTTGCCAACAAATGCGATATCGACCCAGGCCTAACTTTTGAAGGAAAGGTCTGATTCGATAATACCTGATTTTTTCAGGTTCCCCAGTCTGTAGGGAACCTGAATTTAGCGTCTTTTTCGTATTTGAGGTCAGTTACACATTGGTTATTTGCCCAATTTATTTGCCCAGGCCTAACATTTGAAGGAAAGGTCGGATCCAGAAAGTTCATGTTTTTTCGTATTTCCACACCTGTGAGGAACCTGAATTCATGTATACTTTTCAAATTTGAGGTTAGTTTCATATTTGGACATTTCTGATTAATTAGCTGTTTGCCAACAACTGCGATACATGACCAGGCCTAATTTTTGAAGGAAAGGTCGGATCCGGAAAAATGCATACTTTACGAATTTTGGACTTGTCACATTTGGACTTTTCAGAATTAGCTGTTTGCCAACAAATGCGATATAGACCCAGGCCTAACTTTTGAAGGAAAGGTCTGATTTCGATTATACGTGATTTTTCTGCTTCACCAACCTGTAGGCTACCTTAATTTATTTGAAGTTTTCCAATTTGAGGTCATTTTCACATTTGGACTTTTGAGAATTAGCTATTTGCCAACAAATGCGATATAGACCCAGGCCTAACTTTTCAAGGAAAGGTCAGATTTCGATTATATGTGATTTTTCAGGTTCCCCATCCTGGAGGGACCCTGAATGTCAGCAGACTTTTCGAATTTAAGATCAGTTTCCCTACAATTTATTTGTAGTTTTCGAATTTGAGGTCAGTTTCACATTTGGACTTTTCATAATTTGCCAACAAATGCGATATATGCCTAGGCTTTTTGAAGGAAAGGTCGGATTTGGAGAATACATGTTTTTTTCAGATTCCCCAACCTCTGAGGAACCTGAATTTATGTATTCTTTTCAAATTTGAGATTAGTTTCACATTTGGACTTTTTATACTGAATTGGCTGTTTGCCAACAAATGCGATATAGACCCACGCCTAACTTTTGAAGGAAAGGTCTGATTCGATAATACCTGATTTTTTTCAGGTTCCCCAGTCTGTAGGGAACCTGAATTTAGGCGTCTTTTTCGTATTTGAGGTCAGTTACACATTGGTTATTTGCCAACAATTGAGATATTTGCCCAGGCCTAACATTTGAAGGAAAGGTCGGATCCAGAAAGTTCATGTTTTTTCGTATTTCCACACCTGTGAGGAACCTGAATTCATGTATACTTTTCAAATCTGAGGTTAGTTTCATATTTGGACATTTCTGATTGATTAGCTGCCAACAACTGCGATACATGACCAGGCCTAACTTTTGAAGGAAAGGTTGGATTCGAAAAAGACATGTTTTTTTCGGGTTCACCATCCTGTAGAAAATTTGAACAAATGCATATTTTCCGAATTTGAGGTCAGTGTCACATTTGGACTTTTCAGAATTAGCTGTTTGCCAACAAATGCGATATAGACCCAGGCCTAACTTTTCTAGGAAAAGTCCGATTTGGATTATACGTGATTTTTCAGCTTCCCCATCCTGTAGGGAACCTCAATGTAAACGCATTTTCAAATTTAAGATCAGTTTCCCATTTGGAATTCATGATTTATTGGCTCTTTGCCAAAAAAAATTGCGATATATGCCCAAGCCTAACATTTGAAGGAAAGGTAGGATCCGGAAAATTCATGTTTTTTCTGCTTCACCAACCTGTAGGCTACCTTAATTTATTTGAAGTTTTCGAACTTGAGGTCAGTTTCACATTTGGACTTTTGAGAATTAGCTATTTGCCACCAAATGCGATATAGACCCAGGCCTAACTTTTCAAGGAAAGGTGAGATTTCGATTATATGTGATTTTTCAGATTCCCCATCCTGGAGGGACCCTGAATGTCAGCAGACTTTTCGAATTTAAGATCAGTTTCCCTACAATTTATTTGTAGTTTTCGAATTTGAGGTCAGTTTCACATTTGGACTTTTCATAATTTGCCAAAAAATGCAATATATGTCTAGGTTTTAGAAGGAAAGTTCGGATTTGGAGAATACATGTTTTTTTCAGATTCCCCAACCTCTGAGGAACCTGAATTTATGTATTCTTTTCAAATTTGAGATTAGTTTCACATTTGGACTTTTTATACTGAATTGGTTGTTTGCCAACAAATGCGATATAGACCCAGGCCTAACTTTTGAAGGAAAGGTCTGATTCGATAATACCTGATTTTTTTCAGGTTCCCCATCCTGTAGGGAACCTGAATGTAAACACACTTTTCGAATTTAAGATCAGTTTCCCATTTGGACCATGATTTATTGGCTGTTTGCCAAAAAAATTGCGATATATGCCCAAGCCTAACATCTGAAGGAAAGGTAGGATCCGGAAAATTCATGTTTTTTCTGCTTCACCAACCTGTAGGCTACCTTAATCCTGTAGGGAAGCTGAATGTAAACACACTTTTCGAATTTAAGATCAGTTTCCCATTTGGACTTCATGATTTATTGGCTGTTTGCCCAAAAAATTGCAAAATATGCCCAAGCCTATCATTTGAAGGAAAGGTCGGATCCAGAAAATTCATGTTTTTTCGTATTTCCACACCTGTGAGGAACCGGAATTCATGTATACTTTTCAAATTTGAGGTTAGTTTCATATTTGGACATTTCTGATTGATTAGGTGCCAACAACTGCGATATATGACCAGGCCTTACTTTTGAAGGAAAGGTTGGATCCGGAAAAGACATGTTTTTTTTGGGTTCACCATCCTGTAGAAAATTTGAACAAATGCATATTTTCCAAATTTGAGGTCAGTGTCACATTTGGACTTTTCAGAATTAGCTGTTTGCCAACAAATGCGATATACACCCAGGCCTAACTGTTCAAGGAAAAGTCCGATTTGGATTATACGTGATATTTCAGCTTCCCCATCCTGTAGGGAACCTGAATGTAAACACACTTTTCAAATTTAAGATCAGTTTCCCATTTGTACTTCATGATTTATTGGCTCTTTGCCAAAAAAATTGCGATATATGCCCAAGCCTAACATTTGAAGGAAAGGTAGGATCCGGAAAATTCATGTTTTTTCTGCTTCACCAACCTGTAGGCTACCTTAATTTATTTGTAGTTTTCGAATTTGAGATCAGTTTCATATTTGGACTTTTGAGAATTACCTATTTGCCAACAAATGCGATATAGACCCAGGCCTAACTTTTCAAGGAAAGGTCAGATTTCGATTATATGTGATTTTTCAGGTTCCCCTTCCTGGAGGGAACCTGAATGTCAGCACACTTTTCGAATTTAAGATCAGTTTCCCTACAATTTATTTGTAGTTTTCGAATTTGAGGTCAGTTTCACATTTGGACTTTTCATAATTTGCCAACAAATGCGATATATGCCTAGGCTTTTTGAAGGAAAGGTCGGATTTGGAGAATACATGTTTTTTTCAGATTCCCCAACCTCTGAGGAACCTGACTTTATGTATTCTTTTCAAATTTGAGATTAGTTTCACATTTGGACTTTTTATACTGAATTGGCTGTTTGCCAACAAATGCGATATAGACCCAGGCCTAACTTTTGAAGGAAAGGTCTGATTCGATAATACCTGATTTTTTTCAGGTTCCCCAGTCTGTAGGGAACCTGAATTTAGGCGTCTTTTTCGTATTTGAGGTCAGTTACACATTGGTTATTTGCCAACAATTGAGATATTTGCCCAGGCCTAACATTTGAAGGAAAGGTCGGATCCAGAAAGTTCATGTTTTTTCGTATTTCCACACCTGTGAGGAACCTGAATTCATGTATACTTTTCAAATTTCAGGTTAGTTTCATATTAGGACATTTCTGATTAATTAGCTGTTTGCCAACAACTGCGATACATGACCAGGCCTAATTTTTGAAGGAAAGGTCGGATCCGGAAAAATGCATACTTTACGAATTTTGGACTTGTCACATTTGGACTTTTTATACTGAATTGGTTGTTTGCCAACAAATGCGATATAGACCCAGGCCTAACTTTTGAAGGAAAGGTCTGATTCGATAATACCTGATTTTTTTCAGGTTCCCCATCCTGTAGGGAACCTGAATGTAAACACACTTTTCGAATTTAAGATCAGTTTCCCATTTGGACCATGATTTATTGGCTGTTTGCCAAAAAAATTGCGATATATGCCCACGCCTAACATCTGAAGGAAAGGTAGGATCCGGAAAATTCATGTTTTTTCTGCTTCACCAACCTGTAGGCTACCTTAATCCTGTAGGGAAGCTGAATGTAAACTCACTTTTCGAATTTAAGATCAGTTTCCCATTTGGACTTCATGATTTATTGGCTGTTTGCCCAAAAAATTGCAAAATATGCCCAAGCCTATCATTTGAAGGAAAGGTCGGATCCAGAAAATTCATGTTTTTTCGTATTTCCACACCTGTGAGGAACCGGAATTCATGTATACTTTTCAAATTTGAGGTTAGTTTCATATTTGGACATTTCTGATTGATTAGGTGCCAACAACTGCGATATATGACCAGGCCTTACCTTTGAAGGAAAGGTTGGATCCGGAAAAGACATGTTTTTTTTGGGTTCACCATCCTGTAGAAAATTTGAACAAATGCATATTTTCCGAATTTGAGGTCAGTGTCACATTTGGACTTTTCAGAATTAGCTGTTTGCCAACAAATGCGATATACACCCAGGCCTAACTTTTCAAGGAAAAGTCCGATTTGGATTATATGTGATATTTCAACTTCCCCATCCTGTAGGGAACCTGAATGTAAACACACTTTTCAAATTTAAGATCAGTTTCCCATTTGTACTTCATGATTTATTGGCTCTTTGCCAAAAAAATTGCGATATATGCCCAAGCCTAACATTTGAAGGAAAGGTAGGATCCTGAAAATTCATGTTTTTTCTGCTTCACCAACCTGTAGGCTACCTTAATTTATTTGTAGTTTTCGAATTTGAGATCAGTTTCATATTTGGACTTTTGAGAATTAGCTATTTGCCAACAAATGTGATATAGACCCAGGCCTAACTTTTCAAGGGAAGGTCAGATTTCGATTATATGTGATTTTTCAGGTTCCCCATCCTGGAGGGAACCTGAATGTCAGCACACTTTTCGAATTTAAGATCAGTTTCCCTACAATTTATTTGTAGTTTTCGAATTTGAGGTCAGTTTCACATTTGGACTTTTCATAATTTGCCAACAAATGCCATATATGCCTAGGCTTTTTGAAGGAAAGGTCGGATTTGGAGAATACATGTTTTTTTCAGATTCCCCAACCTCTGAGGAACCTGACTTTATGTATTCTTTTCAAATTTGAGATTAGTTTCACATTGGACTTTTTATACTGAATTGGCTGTTTGCCAACAAATGCGATATAGACCCAGGCCTAACTTTTGAAGGAAAGGTCTGATTCGATAATACCTGATTTTTTTCAGGTTCCCCAGTCTGTAGGGAACCTGAATTTTGGCGTCTTTTTCGTATTTGAAGTCAGTTACACATTCGTTATTTGCCAACAATTGAGATATTTGCCCCGGCCTAACATTTGAAGGAAAGGTCGGATCCAGAAAATTCATGTTTTTTCGTATTTCCACACCTGTGAGGAACCTGAATTCATGTATACTTTTCAAATTTGACGTTAGTTTCATATTTGGACATTTTTGATTGATTAGGTGTTTACCAACAACTGCGATACATGACCAGCCCTAACTTTTGAAGGAAATGTTGGATCCGGAAAAGACATGTTTTTTTCGGGTTCACCATCCTGTAGAAAACTTGAATAAATGCATATTTTCCGAATCTGAGGTCAGTGTCACATTTGGACTTTTCAGAATTAGCTGTTTGCCAACAAATGTGATATAGACCCAGGCCTAACTTTTCAAGGAAAGGTCCGATTCGGATTATACATGATTTTTCAGCTTCCCCATCCTGTAGGTAACCTGAATGTAAACACACTTTTCAAATTTAAGATCAGTTTCCCATTTGGAATTCTTGATTTATTGGCTTTTTGCCAAAAAAATTGCGATATATGCCCAAGCCTAACATTTGAAGGAAAGGTAGGATCCGGAAAATTCATGTTTTTTCTGCTTCACCAACCTGTAGGCTACCTTAATTTATTTGTAGTTTTCGAATTTGAGATCAGTTTCATATTTGGACTTTTGAGAATTAGCTATTTGCCAACAAATGCGATATAGACCCAGGCCTAACTTTTCAAGGAAAGGTCAGATTTCGATTATATGTGATTTTTCAGGTTCTCCATCCTGGAGGGAACCTGAATGTCAGCAGACTTTTCGAATTTAAGATCAGTTTCCCTACAATTTATTTGTAGTTTTCGAATTTGAGGTCAGTTTCACATTTGGACTTTTCATACATAATTTGCCAATATTTGCGATATATGCCTAGGCTTTTTGAAGGAAAGGTCGGATTTGGAGAATACATGTTTTTTTCAGATTCCCCAACCTCTGAGGAACCTGAATTTATGTATACTTTTCAAATATGAGGTTAGTTTCACATTTGGACTTTTTATACTGAATTGGCTGTTTGCCAACAAATGCGATATAGCCCAGGCCTAAATTTTGAAGGAAAGGTCTGATTTCGATAATACATGATTCTTCAGGTTCCCCAACCTATAGGGAACCTGAATTTATGCGTATTTTTGGAATTTGTGGTCAGTTACACATTGGCCCTTTTCATGCTCAGTTGGTTATTTGCCAACAATTGCGATATTTGCCCAGGCCTAACATTTGAAGGAAAGGTCGGATACAGAAAATTCATGTTTTTTCGTATTTCCACACCTGTGAGGAAACTGAATTCATGTATACTTTTCAAATTTGAGGTTAGTTTCATATTTGGACATTTCTGATTGATTAGCTGTTTGCCAACAACTGAGATACATCACCAGGCCTAATTTTTGAAGGAAAGGTCAGATCCGGAAAAATGCATACTTTTCGAATTTGAGGTCAGGGTCACATTTGTACTTTTCAGAATTAGCTGTTTGCCAACAAATGCGATATAGACCCAGGTCTAACTTTTGAAGCAAAGGTCCGATTTCGATTATATGTGATTTTTCAGCTTCCCCATCCTGTAGGGAACCTGAATGTAAGCACACTTTTCGAATTTAAGATCAATTTCCCATTTGGACTTTTCATGCTGAATTGGCTGTTTGCCAACAAATGAGATATATGCCCAGGCCTAACTTTTGAAGGAAAGGTCGGATTTCGAAAATCCATTCCTGTAGGGAACCTGATTTTAAGCATAGTTTTCTAACTGGAGCAGTTTTACATTTGGACTTTTCATGATGAATTGGCTTTTTGCCAACAAATGCGATATATGCCTAGGCTTTTTGAAGGAAAGGTTGGATTTGGAAAATACATGTTTTTGTCAGATTCCCCAAGTTCTAAAGAACCTGAATATATGTATTCTTTTCAAATTTGAGGTTAGTTTCACATTTGGACTTTTTATACTGAATTGGCTGTTTGCCAACAAATGCGATATAGACCCAGGCCTAACTTTTCAAGGAAAAGTCCGATTTGGATTATACGTGATTTTTCAGCTTCCCCATCCTGTAGGGAATCTGAATGTAAACACACTTTTCAAATTTAAGATCAGTTTCCCATTTGGACTTCATGATTTATTGGCTCTTTGCCAAAAAAATTGCGATATATGTCCAAGCCTAACATTTGAAGGAAAGGTAGGATCTGGAAAATTCATGTTTTTTCTACTTCACCAACCTGTAGGCTACCTTAATTTATTTGAAGTTTTCGAATTTGAGGTCATTTTCACATTTGGACTTTTGAGAATTAGCTATTTGCCAACAAATGCGATATAGACCCAGGCCTAACATTTGAAGGAAAGGTCGGATCCAGAAAGTTCATGTTTTTTCGTATTTCCACACCTGTGAGGAACCTGAATTCATGTATTCTTTTCAAATTTGAGATTACTTTCACATTTGGACTTTTTATACTGAATTGGCTGTTTGCCACCAAATGCGATATCGACCCAGGCCTAACTTTTCAAGGAAAGGGCAGATTTTGATTATATGTGATTTTTCAGGTTCACCATCCTGGAGGGAACCTGAATGTCAGCACACTTTTCGAATTTAAGATCAGTTTCCCTACAATTTATTTGTTGTTTTAAAATTTGAGGTCAGTTTCACATGCAATATATGCCTAGGCTTTTTGAAGGAAAGGTTGGATTTGGAGAATACATGTTTTTTTCAGATTCCCCAACCTCTGAGGAACCTGAATTTATGTATTCTTTTCAAATTTGAGATTAGTTTCACATTTGGACTTTTTAGACTGAATTGGCTGTTTGCCAACAAATGCGATATAGACCCAGGCCTAACTTTTGAAGGAATGGTCTGATTCGATAATACCTGATTTTTTTCAGGTTCTCCATCCTGTAGGGAACCTGAATGTAAACACACTTTTCGAATTTAAGATCAGTTTCCCATTTGGACCATGATTTATTGGCTGTTTGCCAAAAAAATTGCGATATATGCCCAAGCCTAACATCTGAAGGAAAGGTAGGATCCGGAAAATTCATGTTTTTTCTGCTTCACCAACCTGTAGGCTACCTTAATCCTGTAGGGAAGCTGAATGTAAACACACTTTTCGAATTTAAGATCAGTTTCCCATTTGGACTTCATGATTTATTGGCTGTTTGCCCAAAAAATTGCAAAATATGCCCAAGCCTATCATTTGAAGGAAAGGTCGGATCCAGAAAATTCATGTTTTTTCGTATTTCCACACCTGTGAGGAACCGGAATTCATATATACTTTTCAAATTTGAGGTTAGTTTCATATTTGGACATTTCTGATTGATTAGGTGCCAACAACTGCGATATATGACCAGGCCTTACTTTTGAAGGAAAGGTTGGATCCGGAAAAGACATGTTTTTTTTGGGTTCACCATCCTGTAGAAAATTTGAACAAATGCATATTTTCCGAATTTGAGGTCAGTGTCACATTTGGACTTTTCAGAATTACTGTTTGCCAACAATGCGATATACACCCAGGCCCTAACTTTTCAAGGAAAGTCCGATTTATGGATTATACGTGGATATTTCAGACTTCCATCCTTTAGGAACCTTGACAGTAACCACACATTTACATACCCAGGCTTCAAAATGTGATAGGGACATACTTTCCTATTAAGATCAGTTTCCCATTTGGACTTCATTTTTGCCAAAAAAATTGCGATATATGCCCAAGCCTAACATTTGAAGGAAAGGTAGGATCCGGAAAATTCAAGTTTTTTTCTGCTTCACCACTTGAATTTATGTATTCTTTCAATTTGAGATAGTTTGCGCGGTTTGGGAGGGAGACTCATGGAATGGGAAGAGATGGACTTTTTATACTGAATTGGCTGTTTGCCAACAAATGCGATATCGACCCAGGCCTAACTTTTGAAGGAAAGGTCTGATTCGATAATACCTGATTTTTTTCAGGTTCCCCAGTCTGTAGGGAACCTGAATTTAGGCGTCTTTTTCGTATTTGAGGTCAGTTACACATTGGTTATTTGCCACCAATTGAGATATTTGCCCAGGCCTAACATTTGAAGGAAAGGTCGGATCCAGAATGTTCATGTTTTTTCGTATTTCCACACCTGTGAGGACCCTGAATTCATGTATACTTTTCAAATTTGAGGTTAGTTTCATATTTGGACATTTCTGATTAATTAGCTGTTTGCCAACAACTGCGATACATGACCAGGCCTAATTTTTGAAGGAAAGGTCGGATCCGGAAAAATGCATACTTTACGAATTTTGGACTTGTCACATTTGGACTTTTCAGAATTAGCTGTTTGCCAACAAATGCGATATAGACCCAGGCCTAACTTTTGAAGGAAAGGTCTGATTTCGATTATACGTGATTTTTCTGCTTCACCAACCTGTAGGCTACCTTAATTTATTTGAAGTTTTCCAACTTGAGGTCATTTTCACATTTGGACTTTTGAGAATTAGCTATTTGCCAACAAATGCGATATAGACCCAGGCCTAACTTTTCAAGGAAAGGTCAGATTTCGATTATATGTGATTTTTCAGGTTCCCCATCCTGGAGGGACCCTGAATGTCAGCAGACTTTTCGAATTTAAGATCAGTTTCCCTACAATTTATTTGTAGTTTTCGAATTTGAGGTCAGTTTCACATTTGGACTTTTCATAATTTGCCAAAAAATGCGATATATGCCTAGGCTTTTTGAAGGAAAGGTCGGATTTGGAGAATACATGTTTTTTTCAGATTCCCCAACCTCTGAGGAACCTGAATTTATGTATTCTTTTCAAATTTGAGATTAGTTTCACATTTGGACTTTTTATACTGAATTGGCTGTTTGCCAACAAATGCGATATAGACCCAGGCCTAACTTTTGAAGGAAAGGTCTGATTTCGATTATACGTGATTTTTCTGCTTCACCAACCTGTAGGCTACCTTAATTTATTTGAAGTTTTCCAACTTGAGGTCATTTTCACATTTGGACTTTTGAGAATTAGCTATTTGCCAACAAATGCGATATAGACCCAGGCCTAACTTTTCAAGGAAAGGTCAGATTTCGATTATATGTGATTTTTCAGGTTCCCCATCATGGAGGGACCCTGAATGTCAGCAGACTTTTCGAATTTAAGATCAGTTTCCCTACAATTTATTTGTAGTTTTCGAATTTGAGGTCAGTTTCACATTTGGACTTTTCATAATTTGCCAAAAAATGCGATATATGCCTAGGTTTTTGAAGGAAAGGTCGGATTTGGAGAATACATGTTTTTTTCAGATTCCCCAACCTCTGAGGAGCCTGAATTTATGTATTCTTTTCAAATTTGAGATTAGTTTCACATTTGGACTTTTTATAATGATTTGGCTGTTTGCCAACAAATGCGATATCGACCCAGGCCTAACTTTTGAAGGAAAGGTCTGATTCGATAATACCTGATTTTTTTCAGGTTCCCCAGTCTGTAGGGAACCTGAATTTAGGCGTCTTTTTCGTATTTGAGGTCAGTTACACATTGGTTATTTGCCACCAATTGAGATATTTGCCCAGGCCTAACATTTGAAGGAAAGGTCGGATCCAGAAAGTTCATGTTTTTTCGTATTTCCACACCTGTGAGGAACCTGAATTCATGTATACTTTTCAAATTTGAGGTTAGTTTCATATTTGGACATTTCTGATTAATTAGCTGTTTGCCAACAACTGCGATACATGACCAGGCCTAATTTTTGAAGGAAAGGTCGGGTCCGGAAAAATGCATACTTTACGAATTTTGGACTTGTCACATTTGGACTTTTCAGAATTAGCTGTTTGCCAACAAATGCGATATAGACCCAGGCCTAACTTTTGAAGGAAAGGTCTGATTTCGATTATACGTGATTTTTCTGCTTCACCAACCTGTAGGCTACCTTAATTTATTTGAAGTTTTCCAATTTGAGGTCATTTTCACATTTGGACTTTTGAGAATTAGCTATTTGCCAACAAATGCGATATAGACCCAGGCCTAACTTTTCAAGGAAAGGTCAGATTTCGATTATATGTGATTTTTCAGGTTCCCCATCCTGGAGGGACCCTGAATGTCAGCAGACTTTTCGAATTTAAGATCAGTTTCCCTACAATTTATTTGTAGTTTTCGAATTTGAGGTCAGTTTCACATTTGGACTTTTCATAATTTGCCAAAAAATGCGATATATGCCTAGGCTTTTTGAAGGAAAGGTCGGATTTGGAGAATACATGTTTTTTTCAGATTCCCCAACCTCTGAGGAACCTGAATTAATGTATTCTTTTCAAATTTGAGATTAGTTTCACATTTGGACTTTTTATACTGAATTGGCTGTTTGCCAACAAATGCGATATAGACCCAGGCCTAACTTTTGAAGGAAAGGTCTGATTTCGATTATACGTGATTTTTCTGCTTCACCAACCTGTAGGCTACCTTAATTTATTTGAAGTTTTCCAATTTGAGGTCATTTTCACATTTGGACTTTTGAGAATTAGCTATTTGCCAACAAATGCGATATAGACCCAGGCCTAACTTTTCAAGGAAAGGTCAGATTTCGATTATATGTGATTTTTCAGGTTCCCCATCCTGGAGGGACCCTGAATGTCAGCAGACTTTTCGAATTTAAGATCAGTTTCCCTACAATTTATTTGTAGTTTTCGAATTTGAGGTCAGTTTCACATTTGGACTTTTCATAATTTGCCAAAAAATGCGATATATGCCTAGGTTTTTGAAGGAAAGGTCGGATTTGGAGAATACATGTTTTTTTCAGATTCCCCAACCTCTGAGGAGCCTGAATTTATGTATTCTTTTCAAATTTGAGATTAGTTTCACATTTGGACTTTTTATAATGATTTGGCTGTTTGCCAACAAATGCGATATCGACCCAGGCCTAACTTTTGAAGGAAAGGTCTGATTCGATAATACCTGATTTTTTTCAGGTTCCCCAGTCTGTAGGGAACCTGAATTTAGGCGTCTTTTTCGTATTTGAGGTCAGTTACACATTGGTTATTTGCCAACAATTGAGATATTTGCCCAGGCCTAACATTTGAAGGAAAGGTCGGATCCAGAAAGTTCATGTTTTTTCGTATTTCCACACCTGTGAGGAACCTGAATTCATGTATACTTTTCAAATTTGAGGTTAGTTTCATATTTGGACATTTCTGATTAATTAGCTGTTTGCCAACAACTGCGATACATGACCAGGCCTAATTTTTGAAGGAAAGGTCGGGTCCGGAAAAATGCATACTTTACGAATTTTGGACTTGTCACATTTGGACTTTTCAGAATTAGCTGTTTGCCAACAAATGCGATATAGACCCAGGCCTAACTTTTGAAGGAAAGGTCTGATTTCGATTATACGTGATTTTTCTGCTTCACCAACCTGTAGGCTACCTTAATTTATTTGAAGTTTTCCAATTTGAGGTCATTTTCACATTTGGACTTTTGAGAATTAGCTATTTGCCAACAAATGCGATATAGACCCAGGCCTAACTTTTCAAGGAAAGGTCAGATTTCGATTATATGTGATTTTTCAGGTTCCCCATCCTGGAGGGACCCTGAATGTCAGCAGACTTTTCGAATTTAAGATCAGTTTCCCTACAATTTATTTGTAGTTTTCGAATTTGAGGTCAGTTTCACATTTGGACTTTTCATAATTTGCCAAAAAATGCGATATATGCCTAGGCTTTTTGAAGGAAAGGTCGGATTTGGAGAATACATGTTTTTTTCAGATTCCCCAACCTCTGAGGAACCTGAATTTATGTATTCTTTTCAAATTTGAGATTAGTTTCACATTTGGACTTTTTATACTGAATTGGCTGTTTGCCAACAAATGCGATATAGACCCACGCCTAACTTTTGAAGGAAAGGTCTGATTCGATAATACCTGATTTTTTTCAGGTTCCCCAGTCTGTAGGGAACCTGAATTTAGGCGTCTTTTTCGTATTTGAGGTCAGTTACACATTGGTTATTTGCCAACAATTGAGATATTTGCCCAGGCCTAACATTTGAAGGAAAGGTCGGATCCAGAAAGTTCATGTTTTTTCGTATTTCCACACCTGTGAGGAACCTGAATTCATGTATACTTTTCAAATCTGAGGTTAGTTTCATATTTGGACATTTCTGATTGATTAGCTGCCAACAACTGCGATACATGACCAGGCCTAACTTTTGAAGGAAAGGTTGGATTCGAAAAAGACATGTTTTTTTCGGGTTCACCATCCTGTAGAAAATTTGAACAAATGCATATTTTCCGAATTTGAGGTCAGTGTCACATTTGGACTTTTCAGAATTAGCTGTTTGCCAACAAATGCGATATAGACCCAGGCCTAACTTTTCTAGGAAAAGTCCGATTTGGATTATACGTGATTTTTCAGCTTCCCCATCCTGTAGGGAACCTCAATGTAAACGCATTTTCAAATTTAAGATCAGTTTCCCATTTGGAATTCATGATTTATTGGCTCTTTGCCAAAAAAAATTGCGATATATGCCCAAGCCTAACATTTGAAGGAAAGGTAGGATCCGGAAAATTCATGTTTTTTCTGCTTCACCAACCTGTAGGCTACCTTAATTTATTTGAAGTTTTCGAACTTGAGGTCAGTTTCACATTTGGACTTTTGAGAATTAGCTATTTGCCACCAAATGCGATATAGACCCAGGCCTAACTTTTCAAGGAAAGGTCAGATTTCGATTATATGTGATTTTTCAGATTCCCCATCCTGGAGGGACCCTGAATGTCAGCAGACTTTTCGAATTTAAGATCAGTTTCCCTACAATTTATTTGTAGTTTTCGAATTTGAGGTCAGTTTCACATTTGGACTTTTCATAATTTGCCAAAAAATGCAATATATGTCTAGGTTTTAGAAGGAAAGTTCGGATTTGGAGAATACATGTTTTTTTCAGATTCCCCAACCTCTGAGGAACCTGAATTTATGTATTCTTTTCAAATTTGAGATTAGTTTCACATTTGGACTTTTTATACTGAATTGGTTGTTTGCCAACAAATGCGATATAGACCCAGGCCTAACTTTTGAAGGAAAGGTCTGATTCGATAATACCTGATTTTTTTCAGGTTCCCCATCCTGTAGGGAACCTGAATGTAAACACACTTTTCGAATTTAAGATCAGTTTCCCATTTGGACCATGATTTATTGGCTGTTTGCCAAAAAAATTGCGATATATGCCCAAGCCTAACATCTGAAGGAAAGGTAGGATCCGGAAAATTCATGTTTTTTCTGCTTCACCAACCTGTAGGCTACCTTAATCCTGTAGGGAAGCTGAATGTAAACACACTTTTCGAATTTAAGATCAGTTTCCCATTTGGACTTCATGATTTATTGGCTGTTTGCCCAAAAAAATGCAAAATATGCCCAAGCCTATCATTTGAAGGAAAGGTCGGATCCAGAAAATTCATGTTTTTTCGTATTTCCACACCTGTGAGGAACCGGAATTCATGTATACTTTTCAAATTTGAGGTTAGTTTCATATTTGGACATTTCTGATTGATTAGGTGCCAACAACTGCGATATATGACCAGGCCTGACTTTTGAAGGAAAGGTTGGATCCGGAAAAGACATGTTTTTTTTGGGTTCACCATCCTGTAGAAAATTTGAACAAATGCATATTTTCCAAATTTGAGGTCAGTGTCACATTTGGACTTTTCAGAATTAGCTGTTTGCCAACAAATGCGATATACACCCAGGCCTAACTGTTCAAGGAAAAGTCCGATTTGGATTATACGTGATATTTCAGCTTCCCCATCCTGTAGGGAACCTGAATGTAAACACACTTTTCAAATTTAAGATCAGTTTCCCATTTGTACTTCATGATTTATTGGCTCTTTGCCAAAAAAATTGCGATATATGCCCAAGCCTAACATTTGAAGGAAAGGTAGGATCCGGAAAATTCATGTTTTTTCTGCTTCACCAACCTGTAGGCTACCTTAATTTATTTGAAGTTTTCGAACTTGAGTCAGTTTCACATTTGGACTTTTGAGAATTAGCTATTTGCCAACAAATGCGATATAGACCCAGGCCTAACTTTTCAAGGGAAGGTCATTTCGATTATATGTGATTTTTCAGGTTCCCCATGCTGGAGGGAACCTGAATGTCAGTACACTTTTCGAATTTAAGATCAGTTTCCCTACAATTTATTTGTAGTTTTCGAATTTGAGGTCAGTTTCACATTTGGACTTTTCATAATTTGCCAACAAATGCGATATATCCTAGGCTTTTTGAGAAAGGTCGGATTTGGAGAATCACATGTTTTTTTCAGATATCCCCAACCTCTGAGGAACCTGACTTTATGTATTCTTTTCAAATTTGAGATTAGTTTCACATTTGGACTTTTTATACTGAATTTGGCTGTTTTGCCAACAAATGCGATATAGACCCAGGCCTAACTTTTGAAGGAAAGGTCTGATTCGATAATACCTGATTTTTTTCAGGTTCCCCAGTCTGTAGGGAACCTGAAATTTAAGCGTCTTTTTCGTATTTGAGGTCAGTTACATATTGGTTATTTGCCAACAATTGAGATATTTGCCCAGGCCTAACATTTGAAGGAAAGGTCGGATCCAGACTGTTCATGTTTTTTCCTATTTCCACACCTGTGAGGAACCTGTATTCATGTATACTTTTCAAATTTGAGGTTAGTTTCATATTTGGACATTTCTGATTGATTAGCTGTTTGCCAACAACTGCGATACATGACCAGGCGTAACTTTTGAAGGAAAGGTTGGATCCGGAAAAGACATGTTTTTTTCGGGTTCACCATCCTGTAGAAAATTTGAACAAATGCAAATTTTCTGAATTTGAGGTCAGTGTCACATTTGGACTTTTCAGAATTAGCTGTTTGCCAACAAATGAGATATAGACCCAGGCCTAACTTTTCAAGGAAAAGTCCGATTTGGATTATACGTGATTTTTCAGCTTCCCCATCCTGTAGGGAACCTGAATGTAAACGCACTTTTCAAATTTAAGATCAGTCTCCCATTTGGAATTCATGATTTATTGGCTCTTTGCCAAAAAAATTGCGATATATGCCCAAGCCTAACATTTGAAGGAAAGGTAGGATCCGGAAAATTCATGTTTTTTTCTGCTTCACCAACCTGTAGGCTACCTTAATTTATTTGAAGTTTTCGAACGTCAGTTTCACATTTGGACTTTTGAGAATTAGCTATTTGCCAACAAATGCGATATAGACCCAGGCCTAACTTTTCAAGGGAATGTCATTTCGATTATATGTGATTTTTCAGGTTCCCCATGCTGGAGGGAACCTGAATGTCAGCACACTTTTCGAATTTAAGATCAGTTTCCCTACAATTTATTTGTAGTTTTCGAATTTGAGGTCAGTTTCACATTTGGACTTTTCATAATTTGCCAACAAATGCGATATATGCCTAGGCTTTTTGAAGGAAAGGTCGGATTTGGAGAATACATGTTTTTTTCAGATTCCCCAACCTCTGAGGAACCTGACTTTATGTATTCTTTTCAAATTTGAGATTAGTTTCACATTTGGACTTTTTATACTGAATTGGCTGTTTGCCAACAAATGCGATATAGACCCAGGCCTAATTTTTGAAGGAAAGGTCTGATTCGATAATACCTGATTTTTTTCAGGTTCCCCAGTCTGTAGGGAACCTGAATTTTAAGCGTCTTTTTCGTATTTGAGGTCAGTTACATATTGGTTATTTGCCAACAATTGAGATATTTGCACAGGCCTAACATTTGAAGGAAAGGTCGGATCCAGACTGTTCGTGTTTTTTCCTATTTCCACACCTGTGAGGAACCTGAATTCATGTATACTTTTCAAATTTGAGGTTAGTTTCATATTTGGACATTTCTGATTGATTAGCTGTTTGCCAACAACTGCGATACATGACCAGGCGTAACTTTTGAAGGAAAGGTTGGATCCGGAAAAGACATGTTTTTTTCGGGTTCACCATCCTGTAGAAAATTTGAACAAATGCATATTTTCCGAATTTGAGGTCAGTGTCACATTTGGACTTTTCAGAATTAGCTGTTTGCCAACAAATGAGATATAGACCCAGGCCTAACTTTTCAAGGAAAAGTCTGATTTGGATTATACGTGATTTTTCAGCTTCCCCATCCTGTAGGGAACCTGAATGTAAACGCACTTTTCAAATTTAAGATCAGTCTCCCATTTGGAATTCATGATTTATTGGCTCTTTGCCAAAAAAATTGCGATATATGCCCAAGCCTAACATTTGAAGGAAAGGTAGGATCCGGAAAATTCATGTTTTTTCTGCTTCACCAACCTGTAGGCTACCTTAATTTATTTGAAGTTTTCGAACGTCAGTTTCACATTTGGATTTTGAGAATTAGCTATTTGCCAACAAATGCGATATCGAGACCCAGGCTAAACTTTTCAAGGGAAGTTTTCGATTATATGTGATTTTTTCAGGTTCCCCATCTGGAGGGACCTGAATGGTCAGCAACTTTTTTTTCGAATTTAAGATCAGTTTCCCTACAATTTATTTGTAGTGTTTCGATTTGAGTCAGTTTCACATTTGGACTTTTTCATAATTTGCCAACAAATGCGATATATGCCTAGCTTTTTTGAAGGAAAGGTCTGTTTTTTGGGGATGAAAAAATTTAAACAAAATTTTGTTTTTCCAGATTCCCCAACACCTTCTGAGGAACTGACTTTATGTATTCTTTTCAAATTTGAGATTAGTTCACGAGTTTGGAACTTTTTATACTGAATTGGCTGTTTGCCAACAAATGCGATATAGACCCAGGCCTAACTTTTGAAGGAAAGGTCTGATTCGATAATACCTGATTTTTTTCAGGTTCCCCAGTCTGGAGGGAACCTGAATTTTAAGCGTCTTTTTCGTATTTGAGGTCAGTTACATATTGGTTATTTGCCAACAATTGAGATATTTGCCCAGGCCTAACATTTGAAGGAAAGGTCGGATCCAGACTGTTCGTGTTTTTTCCTATCTCCACACCTGTGAGGAACCTGAATTCATGTATACTTTTCAAATTTGAGGTTAGTTTCATATTTGGACATTTCTGATTGATTAGCTGTTTGCCAACAACTGCGATACATGACCAGGCGTAACTTTTGAAGGAAAGGTTGGATCCGGAAAAGACATGTTTTTTTCGGGTTCACCATCCTGTAGAAAATTTGAACAAATGCATATTTTCAGAATTTGAGGTCAGTGTCACATTTGGACTTTTCAGAATTAGCTGTTTTCCAACAAATGAGATATAGACCCAGGCCTAACTTTTCAAGGAAAAGTCCGATTTGGATTATACGTGATTTTTCAGCTTCCCCATCCTGTAGGGAACCTGAATGTAAACGCACTTTTCAAATTTAAGATCAGTCTCCCATTTGGAAGTCATGATTTATTGGCTCTTTGCCAAAAAAATTGCGATATATGCCCAAGCCTAACATTTGAAGGAAAGGTAGGATCCGGAAAATTCATGTTTTTTTCTGCTTCACCAACCTGTAGGCTACCTTAATTTATTTGAAGTTTTCGAACGTCAGTTTCACATTTGGACTTTTGAGAATTAGCTATTTGCCAACAAATGCGATATAGACCCAGGCCTAACTTTTCAAGGGAAGGTCATTTCGATTATATGTGATTTTTCAGGTTCCCCATCCTGGAGGGAACCTGAATGTCAGCACACTTTTCGAATTTAAGATCAGTTTCCCTACAATTTATTTGTAGTTTTCGAATTTGAGGTCAGTTTCACATTTGGACTTTTCATAATTTGCCAACAAATGCGATATATGCCTAGGCTTTTTGAAGGAAAGGTCGGATTTGGAGAATACATGTTTTTTTCAGATTCCCCAACCTCTGATGAACCTGACTTTATGTATTCTTTTCAAATTTGAGATTAGTTTCACATTTGGACTTTTTATACTGAATTGGCTGTTTGCCAACAAATGCGATATAGACCCAGTCCTAACTTTTGAAGGAAAGGTCTGATTCGATAATACCTGATTTTTTTCAGGTTCCCCAGTCTGTAGGGAACCTGAATTTTAAGCGTCTTGTTCGTATTTGAGGTCAGTTACATATTGGTTATTTGCCAACAATTGAGATATTTGCCCAGGCCTAACATTTGAAGGAAAGGTCGGATCCAGAATGTTCATGTTTTTTCGTATTTCCACACCTGTGAGGAACCTGAATTCATGTATACTTTTCAAATTTGAGGTTAGTTTCATATTTGGACATTTCTGATTGATTAGCTGTTTGCCAACAACTACGATACATGACCAGGCGTAACTTTTGAAGGAAAGGTTGGATCCGGAAAAGACATGTTTTTTTCGGGTTCACCATCCTGTAGAAAATTTGAACAAATGCATATTTTCCGAATTTGAGGTCAGTGTCACATTTGGACTTTTCAGAATTAGCTGTTTGCCAACAAATGAGATATAGACCCAGGCCTAACTATTCAAGGAAAAGTCCGATTTGGATTATACGTGATTTTTCAGCTTCCCCATCCTGTAGGGAACCTGAATGTAAACGCACTTTTCAAATTTAAGATCAGTCTCCCATTTGGAATTCATGATTTATTGGCTCTTTGCCAAAAAAATTGCGATATATGCCCAAGCCTAACATTTGAAGGAAAGTTAGGATCCGGAAAATTCATGTTTTTTCTGCTTCACCAACCTGTAGGCTACCTTAATTTATTTGAAGTTTTCGAACGTCAGTTTCACATTTGGACTTTTGAGAATTTAGCTATTTGCCAACAAATGCGATATAGAACCCAGGCCTAACTTTTCAAGGGAAGTCATTTCGATTATATGTGGAAAAAAAAAAAAATTTTTTGTGATTTTCAGTCGTTCCCCATGCTGAGGGAACCTGGAATGTCCAGCACACTTTTTCGAATTTAGATCAGTTTCCCTACAATTTTATTTGTAGTTTTGTCGAATTTGAGTCAGTTTTCACATTTTGACTTTTTTCATAATTTGCCAACAAATGCGATATATGCCCTAGGCTTGTTTGAAGGAAGGTCGGATTTGGAGAATCATGTTTTTTTCAGATTCCCCCAACCTCTGAGGAACCTGACTTTATGTATTCTTTTCAAATTTGAGATTAGTTTCACATTTGGAGCTTTTTTATACTGAATTGGCTGTTTGCCAACAAATGCGATATCGACCCAGGCCTAACTTTTGAAGGAAAGGTCTGATTCGATAATACCTGATTTTTTTCAGGTTCCCCAGTTTGTAGGGAACCTGAATTTAGGCGTCTTTTTCGTATTTGAGGTCAGTTACACATTTGTTATTTGCCAACAATTGAGATATTTGCCCAGGCCTAACATTTGAAGGAAAGGTCGGATCCAGAAAGTTCATGTTTTTTCGTATTTCCACACCTGTGAGGAACCTGAATTCATGTATACTTTTCAAATTTGAGGTTAGTTTCATATTTGGATATTTCTGATTGATTAGCTGCCAACAACTGCGATACATGACCAGGCCTAACTTTTGAAGGAAAGGTTGGATCCGGAAAAGACATGTTTTTTTTCGGGTTCACCATACTGTAGAAAATTTGAACAAATGCATATTTTCCGAATTTGAGGTCAGTGTCACATTTGGACTTTTCAGAATTAGCTGTTTGCCAACAAATGAGATATAGACCCAGGCCTAACTTTTCAAGGAAAAGTCCGATTTGGATTATACGTGATTTTTCAGCTTCCCCATCCTGTAGGGAACCTGAATGTAAACGCACTTTTCAAATTTAAGATCAGTCTCCCATTTGGAATTCATGATTTATTGGCTCTTTGCCAAAAAAATTGCGATATATGCCCAACCTAACATTTGAAGGAAAGGTAGGATCCGGAAATTCATGTCTTTCTGCTTCACCAACCTGTAGGCTACCTTAATTTATTTGAAGTTTTCGAACGTCAGTTTCACATTTGGACCTTTGAGAATTAGCTATTTGCCAACAAATGCGATATAGACCCAGGCCTAACTTTTCAAGGGAAGGTCATTTCGATTATATGTGATTTTTCAGGTTCCCCATGCTGGATGGAACCTGAATGTCAGCACACTTTTCGAATTTAAGATCAGTTTCCCTACAATTTATTTGTAGTTTTCGAATTTGAGGTCAGTTTCACATTTGGACTTTTCATAATTTGCCACCAAATGGCGATATATGCCTAGGCTTTTTGAAGGAAAGGTCGGATTTGGAGAATACATGTTTTTTTTCAGATTTCCCACCTCTGAGGAACCTGACTTTAAAAATGTAATTCCTTTTTTTCAAATTTGAGATTATTTCACATTTGGACTGTTTATACTGAATTTGGCTGTTTGGGGCCACAAATGCGATATAGACCCCAGGCTAACTTTTGAGGAAAGTCTGATTCGATAAATACCCTGATTTTTTTTTCAGGTTCCCCCAGTCTGAAGGGACCTGGATTTTAAGCGTCTTTTCCGTATTTGATGTCAGTTACATATTGGTTTTTGCCAACAATTGAGATTATTTGCCCAGGCCTAACATTTGAAGGAAAGGTCGGATCCAGACTGTTCGTGTTTTTTCCTATTTCCACACCTGTGAGGAACCTGAATTCATGTATACTTTTCAAATTTGAGGTTATTTTCATATTTGGACATTTCTGATTGATTAGCTGTTTGCCAACAACTGCGATACATGACCAGGCGTAACTTTTGAAGGAAAGGTTGGATCCGGAAAAGACATGTTTTTTTCGGGTTCACCATCCTGTAGAAAATTTGAACAAATGCATATTTTCCGAATTTGAGGTCAGTGTCACATTTGGACTTTTCAGAATTAGCTGTTTGCCAACACATGAGATATAGACCCAGGCCTAACTTTTCAAGGAAAAGTCCGATTTGGATTATACGTGATTTTTCAGCTTCCCCATCCTGTAGGGAACCTGAATGTAAACGCACTTTTCAAATTTAAGATCAGTCTCCCATTTGGAATTCATGATTTATTGGCTCTTTGCCAAAAAAATTGCGATATATGCCCAAGTCTAACATTTGAAGGAAAGGTAGGATCCGGAAAATTCATGTTTTTTCTGCTTCACCAACCTGTAGGCTACCTTAATTTATTTGAAGTTTTCGAACGTCAGTTTCACATTTGGACTTTTGAGAATTAGCTATTTGCCAACAAATGCGATATAGACCCAGGCCTAACTTTTCAAGGAAGGTCATTTCGATTATATGTGATTTTTCAGGTTCCCCATGCTGGAGGGAACCTGAATGTCAGCACACTTTTCGAATTTAAGATCAGTTTCCCTACAATTTATTTGTAGTTTTCGAATTTGAGGTCAGTTTCACATTTGGACTTTTCATAATTTGCCAACAAATGCGATATATGCCTAGGCTTTTTGAAGGAAAGGTCGGATTTGGAGAAGACATGTTTTTTTCAGATTCCCCAACCTCTGAGGAACCTGACTTTATGTATTCTTTTCAAATTTGAGATTAGTTTCACATTTGGACTTTTTATACTGAATGGGCTGTTTGCCAACAAATGCGATATAGACCCAGGCCTAACTTTTGAAGGAAAGGTCTGATTCGATAATACCTGATTTTTTTCAGGTTCCCCAGTCTGTAGGGAACCTGAATTTTAAGCGTCTTTTTCGTATTTGAGGTCAGTTACATATTGGTTATTTGCCAACAATTGAGATATTTTCCCAGGCCTAACATTTGAAGGAAAGGTCGGATCCAGAAAGTTCATGTTTTTTCGTATTTCCACACCTGTGAGGAACCTGAATTCATGTATACTTTTCAAATTTGAGGTTAGTTTCATATTTGGACATTTCTGATTGATTAGCTGTTTGCCAACAACTGCGATACATGACCAGGCGTAACTTTTGAAGGAAAGGTTGGATCCGGAAAAGACATCTTTTTTTCGGGTTCACCATCTTGTAGAAAATTTGAACAAATGCATATTTTCCGAATTTGAGGTCAGTGTCACATTTGGACTTTTCAGAATTAGCTGTTTGCCAACAAATGAGATATAGACCCAGGCCTAACTTTTCAAGGAAAAGTCCGATTTGGATTATACGTGATTTTTCAGCTTCCCCATCCTGTAGGGAACCGGAATGTAAACGCACTTTTCAAATTTAAGATCAGTCTCCCATTTGGGATTCATGATTTATTGGCTCTTTGCCAAAAAAATTGCGATATAGGCCCAAGCCTAACATTTGGAGGAAAGGTAGGATCCGGAAAATTCATGTTTTTTCTGCTTCACCAACCTGTAGGCTACCTTAATTTATTTGAAGTTTTCGAACGTCAGTTTCACATTTGGACTTTTGAGAATTAGCTATTTGCCAACAAATGCGATATAGACCCAGGCCTAACTTTTCAAGGTAAGGTCATTTCGATTATATGTGATTTTTCAGGTTCCCCATCCTGGAGGGAACCTGAATGTCAGCACACTTTTCGAATTTAAGATCAGTTTCCCTACAATTTATTTGTAGTTTTCGAATTTGAGGTCAGTTTCACATTTTGGACTTTTCATAATTTGCCACAAATGCATGATGCCTAGGCCTTTTTGAAGGAAAGGTCGATTTGGAGATACATGTTTTTTTCAATTCCCCAACCTCTGAGAAACCTGACTTTTAATTTATTCCTTTTCAATTGAGATTAGTTTTCACATTTGGACTTTTTATACTGAATTGGCTGTTTTGCCAACAAATGGCGATATAGACCCAGGCCTAACTTTTAAGAAAGGTCTGATTCGATAATACCGATTTTTTTCAGGTTCCCCAGTCCCCTGAAGGGAACCTGAATTTTAAGCGTCTTTTTCGTATTTGAGGTCAGTTACATATTGGTTATTTGCCAACAATTGAGATATTTGCCCAGGCCTAACATTTGAAGGAAAGGTCGGATCCAGAATGTTCATGTTTTTTCGTATTTCAACACCTGTGAGGAACCTGAATTCATGTATACTTTTCAAATTTGAGGTTAGTTTCATATTTGGACATTTCTGATTGATTAGCTGTTTGCCAACAACTGCGATACATGACCAGGCGTAACTTTTGAAGGAAAGGTTGGATACGGAAAAGACATGTTTTTTTCGGGTTCACCATCCTGTAGAAAATTTGAACAAATGCATATTTTCCGAATTTGAGGTCAGTATCACATTTGGACTTTTCAGAATTAACTGTTTGCCAACAAATGAGATATAGACCCAGGCCTAACTTTTCAAGGAAAAGTCCGATTTGGATTATACGTGATTTTTCAGCTTCCCCATCCTGTAGGGAACCTGAATGTAAACGCACTTTTCAAATTTAAGATCAGTCTCCCAGTTGGAATTCATGATTTATTGGTCTTTGCCAAAAAAATTGCGAATATGCCCAAGCCTAACATTTGAAGGAAAGGTAGGATCCGGAAAATTCATGTTTTTTCTGCTTCACCAACCTGTAGGCTACCTTAATTTATTTGAATGTTTTCGAACGTCAGTTTCACATTTGGACTTTTGAGATTAGCTATTTGCCAACAAATGCGATATAGACCCAGGCCTAACTTTTTTCAAGGGAAGGTCATTTTCGATTATATGTGATTTTCAGGTTCTCCCATCTGGAGGGACCTGAATGTCACACCCTTTTCGAATTTAAGATCAGTTTCCGCTACAATTTATTTGTAGTTTTTCGAATTTGAGGTCAGTTTTCACATTTGGACTTTTCATAATTTGCCACAAATGCGATAATATGCCTAGGCTTTTTTGAGGAAAGGTCTGATTTGGAGAATACTGTTTTTTCAGATTCCCCAACCTCTGAGGAACGACTTATGTATTCTTTTTCGAATTGAGATTAGTTTCACATTTGGACTTTTTATACTGAATTGGCTGTTTGCCAACAAATGCGATATAGACCCAGGCCTAACTTTTGAAGGAAAGGTCTGATTCGATAATACCTGATTTTTTTTCAGGTTCCCCAGTCTGAAGGGAACCTGAATTTTAAGCGTCTTTTTCGTATTTGAGGTCAGTTACATATTGGTTATTTGCCAACAATTGAGATATTTGCCCAGGCCTAACATTTGAAGGAAAGGTCGGATCCAGACTGTTAGTGTTTTTTCCTATTTCCACACCTGTGAGGAACCTGAATTCATGTATACTTTTCAAATTTGAGGTTAGTTTCATATTTGGACATTTCTGATTGATTAGCTGTTTGCCAACAACTGCGATACATGACCAGGCGTAACTTTTGAAGGACAGGTTGGATCCGGAAAAGACATGTTTTTTTCGGGTTCACCATCCTGTAGAAAATTTGAACAAATGCATATTTTCCGAATTTGAGGTCAGTGTCACAGTTGGACTTTTCAGAATTAGCTGTTTGCCAACAAATGAGATATAGACCCAGGCCTAACTTTTCAAGGAAAAGTCCGATTTGGATTATACGTGATTTTTCAGCTTCGCCATCCTGTAGGGAACCTGAATGTAAACGCACTTTTCAAATTTAAGATCAGTTTTCCATTTGGACCATGATTTATTGGCTCTTTGCCAAAAAAATTGCGATATATGCCCAACCTAACATTTGAAGGAAAGGTAGGATCCTGAAAATTCATGTTTTTTCTGCTTCACCAACCTGTAGGCTACCCTAATTTATTTGAAGTTTTCGAACGTCAGTTTCACATTTGGACTTTTGAGAATTAGCTATTTGCCAACAAATGCGATATAGACCCAGGCCTAACTTTTCAAGGGACGGTCATTTCGATTATATGTGATTTTTCAGGTTCCCCATGCTGGAGGGAACCTGAATGTCAGCACACTTTTCGAATTTAAGATCAGTTTCCCTACAATTTATATGTAGTTTTCGAATTTGAGGTCAGTTTCACATTTGGACTTTTCATAATTTGCCAACAAATGCGATATATGCCTAGGCTTTTTGAAGGAAAGGTCGGATTTGGAGAATACATGTTTTTTTCAGATTCCACAACCTCTGAGGAACCTGACTTTATGTATTCTTTTCAAATTTGAGATTAGTTTCACATTTGGACTTTTTATACTGAATTGGCTGTTTGCCAACAAATGCTATATAGACCCAGGCCTAACTTTTGAAGGAAAGGTCTGATTCGATAATACCTGATTTTTTTCAGGTTCCCCAGTCTGAAGGGAACCTGAATTTTAAGCGTCTTTTTCGTATGTGAGGTCAGTTACATATTGGTTATTTGCCAACAATTGAGATATTTGCCCAGGCCTAACATTTGAAGGAAAGGTCGGATCCAGACTGTTCGTGTTTTTTCCTATTTCCACACCTGTGAGGATCCTGAATTCATGTATACTTTTCAAATTTGAGGTTAGTTTCATATTTGGACATTTCTGATTGATTAGCTGTTTGCCAACAACTGCGATACATGACAGGCGGACCTTTTGAAGAAGGTTGAATCCGTAAAAGACATGTTTTTTCGGGTTCACCATTCCTGTAGAAAATTTGAACAAATTCAATAATTTTCCATTTGAGGTCCAGTGTCACATTTGGGACTTTTCAGCAATTAGCTGTTTGCCACAATGAGATATAGACCCAGGCCTATACTTTTAGGAAAAGTCCGATTTGGATTATACGGGATTTTTCAGCTTCCCTCCTAGGGAACATTAATGTAAACGCACTTTTCAAATTTAAGATCAGTCTCCCATTTGGGATTCATGATTTATTGGCTCTTTGCCAAAAAAATTGCGATATATGCCCAAGCCTCACATTTGAAGGAAAGGTAGGATCCGGAAAATTCATGTTTTTTCTGCTTCACCAACCTGTAGGCTACCTTAATTTATTTGAAGTTTTCGAACTTGAGGTCAGTTTCACATTTGGACTTTTGAGAATTAGCTATTTGCCACCAAATGCGATATAGACCCAGGCCTAACTTTTCAAGGAAAGGTCAGATTTCGATTATATGTGATTTTTCAGATTCCCCATCCTGGAGGGACCCTGAATGTCAGCAGACTTTTCGAATTTAAGATCAGTTTCCCTACAATTTATTTGTAGTTTTCGAATTTGAGGTCAGTTTCCACATTTGACTTTTCATATGTGCCAACAATTCGCGATATATGCCTAGGCTTTTTGAAGGAAAGGTCGGATTTGGAGAATACATGTTTTTTTCAGATTCCCCAACCTCTGAGGAACCTGACTTTATGTATTCTTTTAAAATTTGAGATTAGTTTCACATTTGGACTTTTTATACTGAATTGGCTGTTTGCCAACAAATGCGATATAGACTCAGGCCTAACTTTTGAAGGAAAGGTCTGATTCGATAATACCTGATTTTTTTCAGGTTCCCCAGTCGGTAGGGAACCTGAATTTTAAGCGTCTTTTTCGTATTTGAGGTCAGTTACATATTGGTTATTTGCCAACAATTGAGATATTTGCCCAGGCCTAACATTTGAAGGAAAGGTCGGATCCAGACTGTTCGTGTTTTTTCCTATTTCCACACCTGTGAGGAACCTGAATTCATGTATACTTTTCAAATTTGAGGTTAGTTTCATATTTGGACATTTCTGATTGATTAGCTGTTTGCCAACAACTGCGATACATGACCAGGCGTAACTTTTGAAGGAAAGGTTGGATCCGGAAAAGACATGTTTTTTTCGGGTTCACCATCCTGTAGAAAATTTGAACAAATGCATATTTTCCGAATTTGAGGTCAGTGTCACATTTGGACTTTTCAGAATTATCTGTTTGCCAACAAATGAGATATAGACCCAGGCCTAACTTTTCAAGGAAAAGTCCGATTTGGATTATACGTGATTTTTCAGCTTCCCCATCCTGTAGGGAACCTGAATGTAAACGCACTTTTCAAATTTAAGATCAGTCTCCCATTTGGAATTCATGATTTATTGGCGCTTTGCCAAAAAAATTGCGATATATGCCCAAGCCTAACATTTGAAGGAAAGGTAGGATCCGGAAAATTCATGTTTTTTTCTGCTTCACCAACCTGTAGGCTACCTTAATTTATTTGAAGTTTTCGAACGTCAGTTTCACATTTGGACTTTTGAGAATTAGCTATTTGCCAACAAATGCGATATAGACCCAGGCCTAACTTTTCAAGGGAAGGTCATTTCGATTATATGTGATTTTTCAGGTTCCCCATGCTGGAGGGAACCTGAATGTCAGCACACTTTTCGAATTTAAGATCAGTTTCCCTACAATGTATTTGTAGTTTTCGAATTTGAGGTCAGTTTCACATTTGGACTTTTCATAATTTGCCAACCAATGCGATATATGCCTAGGCTTTTTGAAGGAAAGGTCGGATTTGGAGAATACATGTTTTTTTCAGATTCCCCAACCTCTGAGGAACCTGAATTTATGTATTCTTTTCAAATTTGATATTAGTTTTCAACATTTGGGACTTTTTAATACTGATTGGCTGTTTGGCCACAAATGCGAATATAGACCCATGGCCTAACTTTTGAAGGAAAGGTTCTGATTCCGATAATACATGATTTTTTTCAGGTTCCCCAGTCTGTAGGGGGAACCTGAATTGTTTTAAGCGTCTTTTTTTTTCGTATTTGAGGTCAGTTACATATTGGTTTTTATTTGCCAACAATTGAGATATTTGCCCAGGCCCTAACATTTGAAGGAGTAGGTCGGCTCCGAATGTTCGTCTTTTTTCGTATTTTCCAACACCTGTGAGGAATCCTGGAATTCATGTATACTTTTTCAAATTTGAGGTTAGTTTCATATTTGACATTTCTGATTGATTATCTGTTTTCAACAAACTGCGATACATGACCAGCGTAACTTTTGAAGGAAAGGATTGGATCCGGAAAAGACATGTTTTTTTCGGGTTCACCATCCTGTAGAAAATTTGAACAAATGCATATTTTCCGAATTTGAGGTCAGTGTCACATTTGGACTTTTCAGAATTAGCTGTTTGCCAACAAATGAGATATAGACCCAGGCCTAACTTTTCAAGTAAAAGTCCGATTTGGATTATACGTGATTTTTCAGCTTCCCCATCCTGTAGGGAACCTGAATGTAAACGCACTTTTCAAATTTAAGATCATTCTCCCATTTGGAATTCATGATTTATTGGCTCTTTGCCAAAAAAATTGCGATATATGCCCAAGCCTAACATTTGAAGGAAAGGTAGGATCCGGAAAATTCATGTTTTTTCTGCTTCACCAACCTGTAGGCTACCTTAATTTATTTGAAGTTTTCGAACGTCAGTTTCACATTTGGACTGTTGAGAATTAGCTATTTGCCAACAAATGCGATATAGACCCCGGCCTAACTTTTCAAGGGAAGGTCATTTCGATTATATGTGATTTTTTCAGGTTCCCCATACCGGGAGGAACCTGAATGGTCAGCACACTTTTACATCGAATTTAGATCAGTTTCCCTACAATTTATTGTAGTTTTCGAATTTGAGGTCAGTTTCACATTTGGACTTTTCATAATTTGCCAACAAATGCCATATATGCCTAGGCTTTTTGAAGGAAAGGTCGGATTTGGAGAATACATGTTTTTTTCAGATTCCCCAACCTCTGAGGACCCTGACTTTATGTATTCTTTTCAAATTTGAGATTAGTTTCACATTTGGACTTTTTATACTGAATTGGCTGTTTGCCAACAAATGCGATATAGACCCAGGCCTAACTTTTGAAGGAAAGGTCTGATTCGATAATACCTGATTTTTTTCAGTTTCCCCAGTCTGTAGGGAACCTGAATTTTAAGCGTCTTTTTCGTATTTGAGGTCAGTTACATATTGGTTATTTGCCAACAATTGAGATATTTGCCCAGGCCTAACATTTGAAGGAAAGGTCGGATCCAGAATGGTCGTGTTTTTTCGTATTTCCACACCTGTGAGGAACCTGAATTCATGTATACTTTTCAAATTTGAGGTTAGTTTCATATTTGGACATTTCTGATTGATTAGCTGCCAACAACTGCGATACATGACCAGGCCTAACTTTTGAAGGAAAGGTTGGATCCGGACAAGACATGTTTTTTTCGGGTTCACCATACTGTAGAAAATTTGAACAAATTGCATTATTTTTCCTGAATTTGAGGTCATGTCACATTTTTAATTTTCAGAATTAGCTGTTTGCCAACAAATGAGATATAGACCCAGGCCTAACTTTTCAAGGAAAAGTCCGATTTGGATTATACGTGATTTTTCAGCTTCCCCATCCTGTAGGGAACCTGAATGTAAACGCACTTTTCAAATTTTAGATCAGTCTCCCATTTGGAATTCATGATTTATTGGCTCTTTGCCAAAAAAATTGCGATATATGCCCAAGCCTAACATTTGAAGGAAAGGTAGGATCCGGAAAATTCATGTTTTTTCTGCTTCACCAACCTGTAGGCTACCTTAATTTATTTGAAGTGTTTCAAACCGCAGTTTCCCATTTGGACTTTTGAGAATTAGCTATTTGCCACAAATGCGATATAGACCCAGCCTAACTTTCAGGGAAGGTCATTTCGATTATATGTGATTTTTCAGGTTGCCCCATGATGGAGGCAACCTGAATGTCGCACACTTTTCAGGGGGGGGGGGGGGGATTTAAGATCAGTTTCCCTACATTTATTTGTAGTTTTTCGAATTTTGAGGTCAGTTTCACATTTGGACTTTTCATAATTTGCCAACAAATGCGATATATGCCTAGGCGTTTTGAAGGAAAGGTCGGATTTGGAGAATACATGTTTTTTTCAGATTCCCCAACCTCTGAGGAACCTGACTTTATGTATTCTTTTCAAATTTGAGATTAGTTTCACATTTGGACTTTTTATACTGAATTGGCTGTTTGCCAACAAATGCTATATAGACCCAGGCCTAATTTTTGAAGGAAAGGTCTGATTCGATAATACCTGATTTTTTTCAGGTTCCCCAGTCTGTAGGGAACCTGAATTTTAAGCGTCTTTTTCGTATTTGAGGTCAGTTACATATTGGTTATTTGCCAACAATTGAGATATTGGCCCAGGCCTAACATTTGAAGGAAAGGTCGGATCCAGAATGTTCGTGTTTTTTCGTATTTCCACACCTGTGAGGAACCTGAATTCATGTATACTTTTCAAATTTGAGGTTAGTTTCATATTTGGACATTTCTGATTGATTATCTGTTTGCCAACCGACTGCGATACATGACCAGGCGTAACTTTTGAAGGAAAGGTTGGAATCCGGAAAAGACATGTTTTTTTCGGGTTCACCATCCTGTAGAAATTTGAACAATGCATATTTTCTCCGAATTTGAGGTCAGTGGTCACTTTGGACTTTTCAGAATTAGCTGTTTGCCAACAAATGAGAGATAGACCCAGGCCTAACTTTTCAAGGAAAAGTCCGATTTGGATTATACGTGATTTTTCAGCTTCCCCATCCTGTAGGGAACCTGAATGTAAACGCACTTTTCAAATTTAAGATCAGTCTCCCATTTGGAATTCATGATTTATTTGCTCTTTGCCAAAAAAATTGCGATATATGCCCAAGCCTAACATTTGAAGGAAAGGTAGGATCCGGAAAATTCATGTTTTTTCTGCTTCACCAACCTGTAGGCTACCTTAATTTATTTGAAGTTTTCGAACGTCAGTTTCACATTTGGACTTTTGAGAAGTAGCTATTTGCCAACAAATGCGATATAGACCCAGGCCTAACTTTTCAAGGGAAGGTCATTTCGATTATATGTGATTTTTCAGGTTCCCCATCCTGGAGGGAACCTGAATGTCAGCAGACTTTTCGAATTTAAGATCAGTTTCCCTACAATTTATTTGTAGTTTTCCAATTTGAGGTCAGTTTCACATTTGGACTTTTCATAATTTGCCAACAAATGCGATATATGCCTAGGCTTTTTGAAGGAAAGGTCGGATTTGGAGAATACATGTTTTTTTCAGATTCCCCAACCTCTGAGGAACCTGAATTTATGTATTCTTTTCAAATTTGAGATTAGTTTCACATTTGGACTTTTTATACTGAATTGGCTGTTTGCCAACAAATGCGATATAGACCCACGCCTAACTTTTGAAGGAAAGGTCTGATTCGATAATACCCATGATTTTTTTCAGGTTTCCCCAGTCTGTAGGGAACCTGATTTGAAGCTTCTTTTTTCGTATTTGAGGTCAGTTACATATTGGTTTTTGCCAACAATTGAGATATTTGCCCAGGCCAACATTTGAAGGAAAGGGTCCGGATCCAGAATGTTCGTGGTTTTTTTCGAGTTCCACACCTTGTAGGAAATCCTGAATTCATGTATACTTTCAAATTTGAGGTTAGTTTTTTCATATTTGGACTTTCCTGATTGTTAGCTGTTTGCCAACAGACTGCGATACATGACCAGGCGTAACTTTTGAAGGAAAGGTTGGATCCGGAAAAGACATGTTTTTTTCGGGTTCACCATCCTGTATAAAATTTGAACAAATGCATATTTTCCGAATTTGAGGTCAGTGTCACATTTGGACTTTTCAGAATTAGCTGTTTGCCAACAAATGAGATATAGACCCAGGCCTAACTTTTCAAGGAAAAGTCCGATTTGGATTATACTTGATTTTTCAGCTTCCCCATCCTGTAGGGAACCTGAATGTAAACGCACTTTTCAAATTTAAGATCAGTCTCCCATTTGGAATTCATGATTTATTGGCTCTTTGCCAAAAAAATTGCGATATATGCCCAAGCCTAACATTTGAAGGAAAGGTAGGATCCGGAACATTCATGTTTTTTCTGCTTCACCAACCTGTAGGCTACCTTAATTTATTTGTAGTTTTCGAATTTGAGATCAGTTCACATTTGGAATTTTCAGAATTAGCTGTTTGCCAACAAATGCGATATAGACCCAGGCCTAACTTTTCAAGGAAAGGTCCGATTTCGATTATACGTGATTTTTCAGCTTCCCCTTCCTGGAGGGAACCTGAATGTCAGCACACTTTTCGAATTTAAGATCAGTTTCCCTACAATTTATTTGTAGTTTTCGAATTTGAGGTCAGTTTCACATTTGGACTTTTCATAATTTGCCAACAAATGCGATATATGCCTAGGCTTTTTGAAGGAAAGGTCGGATTTGGATAATACATGTTTTTTTCAGATTCCCCAACCTCTGAGGAACCTGAATTTATGTATTCTTTTCAAATTTGAGATTAGTTTCACATTTGGACTTTTTATACTGGATTGGCTGTTTGCCAACAAATGCGATATAGACCCACGCCTAACTTTTGAAGGAAAGGTCTGATTCAATAATACCTGATTTTTTTCAGGTTCCCCAGTCTGTAGGGAACCTGAATTTTAAGCGTCTTTTTCGTATTTGAGGTCAGTTACATATTGGTTATTTGCCAACAATTGAGATATTTGCCCAGGCCGAACATTTGAAGGAAAGGTCGGATCCAGACTGTTCGTGTTTTTTCCTATTTCCACACCTGTGAGGAACCTGAATTCATGTATACTTTTCAAATTTGAGGTTAGTTTCATATTTGGACATTTCTGATTGATTAGCTGTTTGCCAACAACTGCAATACATGACCAGGCGTAACTTTTGAAGGAAAGGTTGGATCCGGAAAAGACATGTTTTTTTCGGGTTCACCATCCTGTAGAAAATTTGAACAAATGCATATTTTCCGAATTTGAGGTCAGTGTCACATATGGACTTTTCAGAATTAGCTGTTTGCCAACAAATGAGATATAGACCCAGGCCTAACTTTTCAAGGAAAAGTCCGATTTGGATTATACGTGATTTTTCAGCTTCCCCATCCTGTAGGGAACCTGACTGTAAACGCACTTTTCAAATTTAAGATCAGTCTCCCATTTGGAATTCATGATTTATTGGCTCTTTGCCAAAAAAATTGCGATATATGCCCAAGCCTAACATATGAAGGAAAGGTAGGATCCGGAAAATTCATGTTTTTTCTGCTTCACCAACCTGTAGGCTACCTTAATTTATTTGAAGTTTTCGAACGTCAGTTTCACATTTGGACTTTTGAGAATTAGCTATTTGACAACAAATGCTCTCTAGACAGCCTAACGTTGCAAGGGAAGGTCATGCGATATATTGATTTGTCAGGTTCCCCATGCCGGAGGGAACCTGAATGTCAGCACACTTTTCGAATTTAAGATCAGTTTCCCTACAATTTATTTGTAGTTTTCGAATTTGAGGTCAGTTTCACATTTGGACTTTTCATAATTTGCCAACCAATGCGATAATATGCCTGGCTTTTGAAGAAAGGTCGGATTTGGAGAATACAATGTTTTTTCAGTTCCAATCTGAGGAACCTGACTTATGTATTCTTTCTAAAATTTGACATTAGTTTCACATTTGGACTTTTATACTGAATTGGCTGTTTGCCAAACAAAGCGATATAGACCCAGCCTAACTTTGAAGGAAAGGTGCTTCGATATACCTGATTTTTTTCAGGTTCCCCAGTCTGTAGAGAACCTGAATTTTAAGCGTCTTTTTCGTATTTGAGGTCAGTTACATATTGGTTATTTGCCAACAATTGAGATATTTTCCCAGGCCTAACATTTGAAGGAAAGGTCGGATCCAGAATGTTCGTGTTTTTTCGTATTTCCACACCTGTGAGGAACCTGAATTCATGTATACTTTTCAAATTTGAGGTTAGTTTCATATTTGGACATTTCTGATTGATTAGCTGTTTGCCAACAACTGCGATACATGACTAGGCGTAACTTTTGAAGGAAAGGTTGGATCCGGAAAAGACATGTTTTTTTCGGGTTCACCATCCTGTAGAAAATTTGAACAAATGCATATTTTCCGAATTTGAGGTCAGTGTCACATTTGGACTTTTCAGAATTAACTGTTTGCCAACAAATGAGATATAGACCCAGGCCTAACTTTTCAAGGAAAAGTCCGATTTGGAGTATACGTGATTTTTCAGCTTCCCCATCCTGTAGGGAACCTGAATGTAAACGCACTTTTCAAATTTAAGATCAGTCTCCCATTTGGAATTCATGATTTATTGGCTCTTTGCCAAAAAAATTGCGATATATGCCCAAGCCTAACATTTGAAGGAAAGGTAGGATCCGGAAAATTCATGTTTTTTCTGCTTCACCAACCTGTAGGCTACCTTAATTTATTTGAAGTTTTCGAACGTCAGTTTCACATTTGGACTTTTGAGAATTAGCTATTTGCCAACAAATGCGATATAGACCCAGGCCTAACTTTTCAAGGGAAGGTCAGATTTCGATTATATGTGATTTTTCAGGTTCCCCATCCTGGAGGGAACCTGAATGTCAGCACACTTTTCGAATTTAAGATCAGTTTCCCTACAATTTATTTGTAGTTTTCGAATTTGAGGTCAGTTTCACATTTGGACTTTTCATACTTTGCCAACAAATGCGATATATGCCTAGGCTTTTTGAAGGAAAGGTCGGATTTGGAGAATACATGTTTTTTTCAGATTCCCCAACCTCTGAGGAACCTGACTTTATGTATTCTTTTCAAATTTGAGATTAGTTTTTCACATTTGGACTTTTTTACTGAATGGGCTGTTGCCAACAAAGCGATATAACCCAGGCCTAATTTTGAAGTGAAGGTCTGATTCGATAATACCTGATTTTTTTTCAGTTCCCCATCTGTAAGGAACCTGAATTTTAAAAGCAGTCTTTTTCGGATTTGAGGTCCGTTACATTGGTTATTTGCCAACATTGGATATTTGCCCAGGCCTACACATTTAAGGGAAGGTCGATCCAACTGTTCGTGTTTTTTTCCTATTTCCCACCTGTGAGGAACCTGAATTCATGTATACTTTTCAAATTTTGGAGGTTAGTTTCATATTTGGACATTTCTGATTGATTAGCTGTTTGCATCAACTGCGATACATCACCAGGCCGTAACTTTTGAAGAAAGGTTTGGATCCGGAAAGACTGTTTTTTTGCGGTTCACCATCCTGTAGAAAATTTGAACAAATGCATATTTTCCGAATTTGAGGTCAGTGTCACATTTGGACTTTTCAGAATTAGCTGTTTGCCAACAAATGAGATATAGACCCAGGCCTAACTTTTCAAGTAAAAGTCCGATTTGGATTATACGTGATTTTTCAGCTTCCCCATCCTGTAGGGAACCTGAATGTAATCGCACTTTTCAAATTTAAGATCAGTCTCCCATTTGGGATTCATGATTTATTGGCTCTTTGCCAAAAAAATTGCGATATATGCCCAAGCCTAACATTTGGAGGAAAGGTAGGATCCTGAAAATTCATGTTTTTTCTGCTTCACCAACCTGTAGGCTACCTTAATTTATTTGAAGTTTTCGAACGTCAGTTTCACATTTGGACTTTTGAGAATTAGCTATTTGCCAACAAATGCGATATAGACCCAGGCCTAACTTGTCAAGGGAAGGTCATTTCGATTATATGTGATTTTTCAGGTTCCCCATGCTGGAGGGAACCTGAATGTCAGCACACTTTTCGAATTTAAGATCAGTTTCCCTACAATGTATTTGTAGTTTTCGAATTTGAGGTCAGTTTCACATTTGGACTTTTCATAATTTGCCAACAAATGCGATATATGCCTAGGCTTTTTGAAGGAAAGGTCGGATTTGGAGAATACATTTTTTTTTCAGATTCCCCAACCTCTGAGGAACCTGACTTTATGTATTCTTTTCAAATTTGAGATTAGTTTCACATTTGGACTTTTTATACTGAATTGGCTGTTTGCCAACAAATGCGATATAGACCCAGGCCTAACTTTTGAAGGAAAGGTCTGATTCGATCATACCTGATTTTTTTCAGGTTCCCCAGTCTGTAGGGAACCTGAATTTTAAGCGTCTTTTTCGTATTTGAGGTCAGTTACATATTGGTTATTTGCCAACAATTGAGATATTTGCCCAGGCCTAACAGTTGAAGGAAAGGTCGGATCCAGACTGTTCGTGTTTTTTCCTATTTCCACACCTGTGAGGAACCTGAATTCATGTATACTTTTCAAATTTGAGGTTAGTTTCATATTTGGACATTTCTGATTGATTAGCTGTTTGCCAACAACTGCAATACATGACCAGGCGTAACTTTTGAAGGAAAGGTTGGATCCGGAAAAGACATGTTTTTTTCGGGTTCACCATCCTGTAGAAAATTTGAACAAATGCATATTTTCCGAATTTGAGGTCAGTGTCACATGTGGACTTTTCAGAATTAGCTGTTTGCCAACAAATGAGATATAGACCCAGGCCTAACTTTTCAAGGAAAAGTCCGATTTGGATTATACGTGTTTGTCAGCTCCCCATCCTGTAGGCAACCTGAATGTAAACGCACTTTTCAAATTTAAGATCAGTCTCCCCCTTTTGGGATTCATTGATTTATTGGCCTCTTGCCAAAAAAAATTGTCGATATATGTTCCCAGCTAACTATTTGGAGGAAAGGTATGATCCTAAAATTCATGTTTTTTCTGCTTCATCACCAACCCTGTAGGCTACCTTAATTATTTTAAGTTTTCCGAACGTCAGTTTTCACATTTGACTTTTGAGAATTTAGCTATTTGCCACAATGCGATATAGACCCAGGCCTTAACTTTTTCAAGGAAGGTCATTTCGATTATATGTGTTTTTCGGTTTCCCATGCTGAGGGAACCTGATGTTCAGCACACTTTTCGAATTTAAGATCAGTTTCCCTACAATTTATTTGTAGTTTTCTAATTTGAGGTCAGTTTCACATTTGGACTTTTCATAATTTGCCAACAAATGCGATATATGCCTAGGCTTTTTGAAGGAAAGGTCGGATTTGGAGAATACATGTTTTTTTCAGATTCCCCAACCTCTGAGGAACCTGACCTTATGTATTCTTTTCAAATTTGAGATTAGTTTCACATTTGGACTTTTTATACTGAATTGGCTGTTTGCCAACAAATGCGATATAGACCCAGGCCTAACTTTTGAAGGAAAGGTCTTATTCGATAATACCTGATTTTTTTCAGGTTCCCCAGTCTGTAGGGAACCTGAATTTTAAGCGTCTTTTTCGTATTTGAGGTCATTTACATATTGGTTATTTGCCAACAATTGAGATATTTGCCCAGGCCTAACATTTGAAGGAAAGGTCGGATCCAGACTGTTCGTGTTTTTTCCTATTTCCACACCTGTGAGGAACCTGAATTCATGTATACTTTTTCAAATTTGAGTTAGTTTCATATTTGGACGTTTCTGAATTGTACTGTTGCCACAACTGCGTACTGACCGCAGCCGTACTTTTGAAGGAAGGTTGGATCCGGAAAAAGACATGTTTTTTTCGGGTTCACCTCTGTAGAAATTTGAACAAATGCTATTTTCCGAATTTGAGGTCAGTGTCACATTTGGACTTTTCAGATCATTAGCTGTTTGCCAACAAATGAGATATAGACCCGAGGCCTAAACTTTTCAAGGAAAGTCCGATTTGGATTATACGTGATTTTTCAGCTTCCCCATCCTGTAGGGAACCTGAATGTAAACGCACTTTTCAAATTTAAGATCAGTCTCCCATTGGGAATTCATGATTTATTGGCTCTTTGCCAAAAAAATTGCGATATATGCCCAAGCCTAACATTTGAAGGAAAGGTAGGATCCGGAAAATTCATGTTTTTTATGCTTCACCAACCTGTAGGCTACCTTAATTTATTTGAAGTTTTCGAACGTCAGTTTCACATTTGGACTTTTGAGAATTAGCTATTTGCCAACAAATGCGATATAGACCCATGCCTAACTTTTCAAGGGAAGGTCATTTCGATTATATGTGATTTTTCAGGTTCCCCATGCTGGAGGGAACCTGAATGTCAGCACACTTTTCGAATTTAAGATCAGTTTCCCTACACTTTATTTGTAGTTTTCGAATTTGAGGTCAGTTTCACATTTGGACTTTTCATAATTTGCCAACAAATGCGATATATTCCTAGGCTTTTTGAAGGAAAGGTCGGATTTGGAGAATACATGTTTTTTTCAGATTCCCCAACCTCTGAGGAACCTGAATTTATGTATTCTTTTCAAATTTGAGATTAGTTTCACATTTGGACTTTTTATACGGAATTGGCTGTTTGCCAACAAATGCGATATAGACCCAGGCCTAACTTTTGAAGGAAGGTCTTCATTCGATAATACCTGATTTTTTTCAGGTTCCCGTCGGTTGGGAACCTGAATTTTTAAGCGTCTTGTTTCGGATTTGAGGTCAGTTACATATTGGTTATTTGCCAACAATTGAGATATTTGCCCAGGCCTAACATTTGAAGGAAAGGTCGGATCCAGACTGTTCGTGTTTTGTCCTATTTCCACACCTGTGAGGAACCTGAATTCATGTATACTTTTCAAATTTGAGGTTAGTTTCATATTTGGACATTTCTGATTGATTAGCTGTTTGCCAACAACTGCGATACATGACCAGGCGTAACTTTTGAAGGAAAGGTTGGATCCGGAAAAGACATTTTTTTTTCGGGTTCACCATCCTGTAGAAAATTTGAACAAATGCATATTTTCCGAATTTGAGGTCAGTGTCACATTTGGACTTTTCAGAATTAGCTGTTTGCCAACAAATGAGATATAGACCCAGGCCTAACTTTTCAAGGAAAAGTCCGATTTGGATTATACGTGATTTTTCAGCTTCCCCATCCTGTAGGGAACCTGAATGTAAACGCACTTTTCAAATTTAAGATCAGTCTCCCATTTGGGATTCATGATTTATTGGCTCTTTGCCAAAAAAATTGCGATATATGCCCAAGCCTAACAGTTGGAGGAAAGGTAGGATCCGGAAAATTCATGTTTTTTCTGCTTCACCAACCTGTAGGCTACCTTAATTTATTTGAAGTTTTCGAACGTCAGTTTCACATTTGGACTTTTGAGAATTAGCTATTTGCCAACAAATGCGATATAGAACCAGGCCTAACTTTTCAAGGGAAGGTCATTTCGATTATATGTGATTTTTCAGGTTCCCCATGCTGGAGGGAACCTGAATGTCAGCAACATAACTTTCGAATTGTTAAGATCATTTTCCCTAACAATTTATTTTTGGGTTTTTCGAATTTTGAGGTCAGTTTTCACATTTGGACTTTCATAATTTGCCACAAATGCGATATGATGCCTAGGCTTTTTTAAGGAAAGGTCGGATTTGAGAATACACATGTTGTTTTTCCGATTCCCCAACCTCTTAGGAACGGACTTTATGTTTCTTTTCAAATTTGAGATTAGTTTCACATTTGGACTTTTTATACTGAATTGGCTGTTTGCCAACAAATGCGATATAGACCCCGGCCTAATTTTTGAAGGAAAGGTCTGATTCGATAATACCTGATTTTTTTCAGGTTCCCCAGTCTGTAGGGAACCTGAATTTTAAGCGTCTTTTTCGTATTTGAGGTCAGTTACATATTGGTTATTTGCCAACAATTGAGATATTTGCCCAGGCCTAACAGTTGAAGGAAAGGTCGGATCCAGACTGTTCGTGTTTTTTCCTATTTCCACACCTGTGAGGAACCTGAATTCATGTATACTTTTCAAATTTGAGGTTAGTTTCATATTTGGACATTTCTGATTGATTAGCTGTTTGCCAACAACTGCGAGACATGACCAGGCGTAACTTTTGAAGGAAAGGTTGGATCCGGAAAAGACATGTTTTTTTCGGGTTCACCATCCTGTAGAAAATTTGAACAAATGCATATTTTCCGAATTTGAGGTCAGTGTCACATTTGGACTTTTCAGAATTATCTGTTTGCCAACAAATGAGATATAGACCCAGGCCTAACTTTTCAAGGAAAAGTCCGATTTGGATTATACGTGATTTTTCAGCTTCCCCATCCTGTAGGGAACCTGAATGTAAACGCACTTTTCAAATTTAAGATCAGTCTCACATTTGGGATTCATGATTTATTGGCTCTTTGCCAAAAAAATTGCGATATATGCCCAAGCCTAACATTTGGAGGAAAGGTAGGATCCGGAAAATTCATGTTTTTTCTGCTTCACCAACCTGTAGTCTACCTTAATTTATTTGAAGTTTTCGAACGTCAGTTTCACATTTGGACTTTTGAGAATTAGCTATTTGCCAACAAATGCGATATAGACCCAGGCCTAACTTTTCAAGGGAAGGTCATTTCGATTATATGTGATTTTTCAGGTTCCCCATCCTGGAGGGAACCTGAATGTCAGCACACTTTTCGAATTTAAGATCAGTTTCCATACAATTTATTTGTAGTTTTCGAATTTGAGGTCAGTTTCACATTTGGACTTTCATAATTTGCCAACAAACGCGATATATGCCTAGGCTTTTTGAAGGAAAGGTCGGATTTGGATAATACATGTTTTTTTCAGATTCCCCAACCTCTGAGGAACCTGAATTTATGTATTCTTTTCAAATTTGAGATTAGTTTCACATTTGGACTTTTTATACTGGATTGGCTGTTTGCCAACAAATGCGATATAGACCCAGGCCTAATTTTTGAAGGAAAGGTCTGATTCGATAATACCTGATTTTTTTCAGGTTCCCCAGTCTGTAGGGAACCTGAATTTTAAGCGTCTTTTTCGTATTTGAGGTCAGTTACATATTGGTTATTTGCCAACAATTGAGATATTTGCCCAGGCCTAACATTTGAAGGAAAGGTCGGATCCAGACTGTTCGTGTTTTTTCCTATTTCCACACCTGTGAGGAACCTGAATTCATGTCTACTTTTCAAATTTGAGGGGTTAGTGTTTTCATATTGCGACATTATCTGTTGATTAGTTGTTGCCAACAACTGCGATACATGACAGGCGTAACTTTTGAAGGAAAGGTTGATCCGGAAAAAAGACATGTTTTTTCCGGGTTCCACCATCCTGTAGAAAATTTGAACAAATGCATATTTCCGAATTTGAGGTCAGTGTCACATTTGGACTTTTAAGAATTAGTCTGTTTGCCAACAACAGGGAGATATAGACCCAGGCCAACTTTCAAGGAAAAGTCCGATTGGATATACGTATTTTCAGCTTGCCCATCCTGTAGGGACCTGAAATGTAAAACGCACTTTTCAAATGTTAAGATCAGTCTCCCATTTGGAATTCATGATTTATTGGATCTTTGCCAAAAAAATTGCGATATATGCCCAAGCCTAACATCTGAAGGAAAGGTAGGATCCGGAAAATTCATGTTTTTTCTGCTTCACCAACCTGTAGGCTACCTTAATTTATTTGAAGTTTTCGAACGTCAGTTTCACATTTGGACTTTGGAGAATTAGCTATTTGCCAACAAATGCGATATAGACCCAGGCCTAACTTTTCAAGGGAAGGTCATTTCGATTATCTGTGATTTTTCAGGTTCCCCATGCTGGAGGGAACCTGAATGTCAGTACACTTTTCGAATTTAAGATCAGTTTCCCTACAATTTATTTGTAGTTTTCGAATTTGAGGTCAGTTTCACATTTGGACTTTTCATAATTTGCCAACAAATGCGATATATGCCTAGGCTTTTTGAAGGAAAGGTCGGAGTTGGAGAATACATGTTTTTTTCAGATTCCCCAACCTCTGAGGAACCTGACTTTATGTATTCTTTTCAAATTTGAGATTAGTTTCACATTTGGACTTTTGATTTACTGAATTGGCGGTTTGCCAACAAAGCGATATAGACCAGGCCTAACTTTTGAAGGAAAGGTCTGATTCGATAATACCTGATTTTTTTCAGGTTCCCCAGTCTGTAGGGAACCTGAATTTTAAGCGTCTGTTTCGTATTTGAGGTCAGTTACATATTGGTTATTTGCCAACAATTGAGATATTTGCCCAGGCCTAACATTTGAAGGAAAGGTCGGATCCAGAATGTTCGTGTTTTTTCGTAGTTCCACACCTGTGAGGAACCTGAATTCATGTATACTTTTCAAATTTGAGGTTAGTTTCATATTTGGACATTTCTGATTGATTAGCTGTTTGCCAACAACTGCGATACTATGAACAGGGTAACTTTGAAGGAAAGGGTGGATCGGAAAAGAAATGTTTTTTCGGGTTCACCATCCTGTAGAAAAATTGGAACAAATGCATATATTTTTCCGAATTTGAGGCAGTGTCACATTGGATTTTCAGAATTAGCTAGTTTGCCAACAAAATGAGATATAGACCCAGGCCTAACTTTTCAAGGAAAAGTCAGATTTGGATTATACGTGATTTTTCAGCTTCCCCATCCTGTAGTGAACCTGAATGTAAACGCACTTTTCAAATTTAAGATCAGTCTCCCATTTGGAATTCATGATTTATTGGCTCTTTGCCAAAAAAATTGCGATATATGCCCAAGCCTAACATTTGAAGGAAAGGTAGGATCCGGAAAATTCAAGTTTTTTTCTGCGTCACCAACCTGTAGGCTACCTTAATTTATTTGAAGTTTTCGAACGTCAGTTTCACATTTGGACTTTTGAGAATTAGCTATTTGCCAACAAATGCGATATAGACCCAGGCCTAACTTTTCAAGGGAAGGTCATTTCGATAATATGTGATTTTTCAGGTTCCCCATGCTGGAGGGAACCTGAATGTCAGCACACTTTTCGAATTTAAGATCAGTTTCCCTACAATTTATTTGTAGTTTTCGTATTTGAGGTCAGTTTCACATTTGGACTTTTCATAATTTGCCAACAAATGCGATATATGCCTAGGCTTTTTGAAGGAAAGGTCGGATTTGGAGAATACATGTTTTTTTCAGATTCCCCAACCTCTGAGGAACCTGACTTTATGTATTCTTTTCAAATTTGAGATTAGTTTCACATTTGGACTTTTTATACTGAATTGGCTGTTTGCCAACAAATGCGTTATAGACCCAGGCCTAATTTTTGAAGGAAAGGTCTGATTCGATAATACCTGATTTTTTTCAGGTTCCCCAGTCTGTAGGGAACCTGAATTTTAAGCGTCTTTTTCGTATTTGAGGTCAGGTACATATTGGTTATTTGCCAACAATTGAGATATTTGCCCAGGCCTAACATTTGAAGGAAAGGTCGGATCCAGAATGTTCATGTTTTTTCGTATTTCCACACCGGTGAGGAACCTGAATTCATGTATACTTTTCAAATTTGAGGTTAGTTTCATATTTGGACATTTCTGATTGATTAGCTGTTTGCCAACAACTGCGATACATGACCAGGCGTAACTTTTGAAGGAAAGGTTGGATCCGGAAAAGACATGTTTTTTTCGGGTTCACCATCCTGTAGAAAATTTGAACAAATGCATATTTTCCGAATTTGAGGTCAGTGTCACATTTGGACTTTTCAGAATTAGCTGTTTGCCAACAAATGAGATATAGACCCAGGCCTAACTTTTCAAGGCAAGTCCCATTTGGATTATACGTGATTTTCAGCTTCCCTCCTGTAGGGACCTGAATGTATAACGCACTTTTCAATTTAAAGATCAGTCTCCCATTTGAATTCATGAATTTTTTGGCTCTTTGCCAAAAATTGCGATAATATGCCCAATCCTAACATTGAAGGAAAGGTAGGATCTGGAAAATTCAATGTTTTTCTGCTTCCCAACACTGTAGGCTACCTTAATTGTATTTGAAGTTTTCGAACGTCATTTCCATTTGATTTTGAGAATAGCTATTTGCACAATGCGAATGACCCTAGTACCTAACTGTTTTCAAGGAAGGCATTATCGTTATATGTGATTTTTCATGGTTCCCCATCCTGAGAAACCTGAATTCGAGCACACGTTTCGAATTTAAGATCAGTTTCCCTACAATTTATTTGTAGTTTTCGAATGTGAGGTCAGTTTCACATTTGGACTTTTCATAATTTGCCAACCAATGCGATATATGCCTAGGCTTTTTGAAGGAAAGGTCGGATTTGGAGAATACATGTTTTTTTCAGATTCCCCAACCTCTGAGGAACCTGACTTTATGTATTCTTTTCAAATTTGAGATTAGTTTCACATTTGGACTTTTTATACTGAATTGGCTTTTTGCCAACAAATGCGATATAGACCCAGGCCTAACTTTTGAAGGAAAGGTCTGATTCGATAATACCTGATTTTTTTCAGGTCCCCCAGTCTGTAGGGAACCTGAATTTTAAGCGTCTTTTTCGTATTTGAGGTCAGTTACATATTGGTTATTTCCACAATTGAGATAGTTGCCCAGGACTAATTTGAATGAAATGTCGGATCCACATGTTCGTGTTTTTTTTCGTATTTCCACACCTGTGAGGAACCTGAATTCATGTATACTTTTCAATTTTGAGGTTAGTTTCATATTTGGACATTTCTGATTGATTAGCTGTTTGCCAACAACTGCGATACATGACCAGGCGTAACTTTTGAAGGAAAGGTTGGATCCGGAAAAGACATGTTTTTTTCGGTTTCACCATCCTGTAGAAAATTTGAACAAATGCATATTTTCCGAATTTGAGGTCAGTGTCACATTTGGACTTTTCAGAATTAGCTGTTTGCCAACAAATGAGATATAGACCCAGGCCTAACTTTTCAAGGAAAAGTCCGATTTGGATGATACGTGATTTTTCAGCTTCCCCATCCTGTAGGGAACCTGAATGTAAACGCACTTTTCAAATTTAAGATCAGTCTCCCATTTGGAATTCATGATTTATTGGCTCTTTGCCAAAAAAATTGCGATATATGCCCAAGCCTAACATTTGAAGGAAAGGTAGGATCCGGAAAATTCATGTTTTTTCTGCTTCACCAACCTGTAGGCTACCTTAATTTATTTGAAGTTTTCGAACGTCAGTTTCACATTTGGACTTTTGAGAATTAGCTATTTGCCAACAAATGCGATATAGACCCAGGCCTAACTTTTCAAGGGAAGGTCATTTCGATTATATGTGATTTTTCAGGTTCCCCATCCTGGAGGGAACCTGAATGTCAGCACACTTTTCGAATTTAAGATCAGTTTCCCGACAATTTATTTGTAGTTTTCGAATTTGAGGTCAGTTTCACATTTGGACTTTTCATAATTTGCCAACAAATGCGATATATGCCTAGGCTTTTTGAAGGAAAGGTCGGATTTGGAGAATACATGTTTTTTTCAGATTCCCCAACCTCTGAGGAAGCTGAATTTATGTATTCTTTTCAAATTTGAGATTAGTTTCACATTTGGACTTTTTATACTGGATTGGCTGTTTGCCAACAAATGCGATATAGACCCACGCCTAACTTTTGAAGGAAAGGTCTGATTCAATAATACCTGATTTTTTTCAGGTTCCCCAGTCTGTAGGGAACCTGAATTTTAAGCGTCTTTTTCGTATTTGAGGTCAGTTACATATTGGTTATTTGCCAACAATTGAGATATTTGCCCAGGCCTAACATTTGAAGGAAAGGTCGGATCCAGACTGTTCGTGTTTTTTCCTATTTCCACACCTGTGAGGACCCTGAATTCATGTATACTTTTCAAATTTGAGGTTAGTTCATATTTGGACATTTCTGATTGATTAGCTGTTTGCCAAAACTGCGATAATGACAGGCGTAACTGTTTGAAGAAAGGTTGGATACGGAAAAAGACATGTTTTTTTTCGGGTTCACCATCCTGTAGAAAATTTGAACAAATGCATATTTCCGAATTTGAGGTTCAGTGTCACATTTGGACTTTTCAGAATTAGCTGTTTGCCAACAAATGAGATATAGACCCAGGCCTAACTTGTCAAGGAAAAGTCCGATTGGGATTATACGTGATTTTTCAGCTTCCCCATCCTGTAGGGAACCTGAATGTAAACGCACTTTTCAAATTTAAGATCAGTCTCCCATTTGGGATTCATGATTTATTGGATCTTTGCCAAAAAAATTGCGATATATGCCCAAGCCTAACATTTGAAGGAAAGGTAGGATCCGGAAAATTCATGTTTTTTCTTCTTCACCAACCTGTAGGCTACCTTAATTTATTTGAAGTTTTCGAACGTCAGTTTCACATTTGGACTTTTGAGAATTAGCTATTTGCCAACAATGCGATATAGACCCAGGCCTAACTTTTCAGGGAAGGTCATTTCGATTATATGTGATTTTTCAGGTCCCATCCTGGAGGGAAACCTGAATGTCAGCACACTTTTCGAATTTAAGAGGTTCAGTTTCCTACAATTTATTTTGTAGTTTAGAAATTGAGGTCAGTTTACACATTTGGACTTTTCATAATTTGCCAACAAATGCGATATATGCCTAGGCTTTTTGAAGGAAAGGTCGGATTTGGAGAATACATGTTTTTTTCAGATTCCCAACCTCTGAGGAACCTGACTTTATGTATTCTTTTCAAATTTGAGATTAGTTTCACATTTGGACTTTTTATACTGAATTGGCTGTTTGCCAACAAATGCGATATAGACCCAGGCCTAACTTTTGAAGGAAAGGTCTGATTCGATAAATACCTGATTTTTTTCAGGTTCCCCAGTCTGTAGGGAACCTGAATTTAGGCGTCTTTTTCGTATTTGAGGTCAGTTACACATTGGTTATTTGCCAACAATTGAGATATTTGCCCAGGCCTAACATTTGAAGGAAAGGTCGGACCAGAATGTTCGGTTTTTTCGATTCCACACCTGTGAGGAACCGGAATTCATGTTATACTTTCAAAATTTGAGGTAGTTTCATTCTTTGGGACATTTCTGATTGATAGCTGTTTGCCAAACAACGCGATACATGACCAGGGGAACTTTTGAAGGAAAGTTGGATCCGGAAAAGGACATGTTTTTCGGGTTCACCATCTGTAGAAAATTGAACAATGCAATAATTTTCCGAAATTTGAGGTCAGGTGTCACATTTTGGACTTTCAGAATTAGCTGTTTGCCCAACAAATGAGATATAGGACCCAGGACTAACTTTCAAAGGGAAAAGTCCGATTTGGATTAGACGTGATTTTTCAGCTTCCCCATCCTGTAGGGAACTCTGCAATTGTAAACGCCACTTTCAAATGTAAGATCAGTCTCCCATTGGAATTCATGATTTAGTGGATCTTTGCCAAAAAAAATGCGATATATGCCCAAGCCTAACATTTGAAGGAAAGGTAGGATCCGGAAAATTCATGTTTTTTTCTGCTTCACCAACCTGTAGGCTACCTTAATTTATTTGAAGTTTTCGAACGTCAGTTTCACATTTGGACTTTTGAGAATTAGCTATTTGCCAACAAATGCGATATAGACCCAGGCCTAACTTTTCAAGGGAAGGTCATTTCGATTATATGTGATTTTTCAGGTTCCCCATGCTGGAGGGAACCTGAATGTCAGCACACTTTTCGAATTTAAGATCAGGTTCCCTACAATTTATTTGTAGTTTTCGAATTTGAGGTCAGTTTCACATTTGGACTTTTCATAATTTGCCAACAAATGCGATATATGCCTAGGCTTTTTGAAGGAAAGGTCGGATTTGGAGAATACATGTTTTTTTCAGATTCCCCAACCTCTGAGGAACCTCAATTTATGTATTCTTTTCAAATTTGAGATTAGTTTCACATCTGGACTTTTTATACTGAATTGGCTGTTTGCCAACAAATGCGATATAGACCCAGGCCTAACTTTTGAAGGAAAGGTCTGATTCGATAATACCTGATTTTTTTCAGGTTCCCCAGTCGGTAGGGAACCTGAATTTTAAGCGTCTTTTTCGTATTTGAGGTCAGTTACATATTGGTTATTTGCCAACAATTGAGATATTTGCCCAGGCCTAACATTTGAAGGACAGGTCGGATCCAGAATGTTCGTGTTTTTTCGTATTTCCACACCTGTGAGGAACCTGAATTCATGTATACTTTTCAAATTTGAGGTTAGTTTCATATTTGGACATTTCTGATTGATTAGCTGTTTGCCAACAACTGCGATACATGACCAGGCCTAACTTTTGAAGGAAAGGTTGGATCCGGAAAAGACATGTTTTTTTCGGGTTCACCATCCTGTAGAAAATTTGAACAAATGCAAATTTTCTGAATTTGAGGTCAGTGTCACATTTGGACTTTTCAGAATTAGCGTTTGCCAACAAATGAGATATAGACCCAGGCCTAACTTTCAAGGAAAGTCCGATTTAGGATTATTCGTGATTTTTCAGCTTCCCATACTGTAGGGAACCTGAATGTAACGCACTTTTCAAAGTTAAGATCAGTCTCCATTGGAATTCATGATTTATGGGATCTTTGCCAAAAAAATTGCGATATATGCCCAGCCTAACATTGAAGGAATGTAGATCCGGAAAATTCATGTTTTTTCTGCTTCACCAACCTGTAGGCTACCTAAGTTATTTGAAACGTTTCGAACGCAGTTTACACATTTGGACTTTGAGATTAAGCTATTGCCAACAAATGCGATATAGACCCAGGCTACTTTCAAGGGAAGGTCATTTCGATTATAGGTGATTTTTCAGGTTCCCCATGCTGGAGGGAACCTGAATGTCAGCACACTTTTCGAATTTAAGATCAGTTTCCCTACAATTTATTTGTAGTTTTCGAATTTGAGGTCAGTTTCACATTTGGACTTTTCATAATTTGCCAACAAATGCGATATATGCCTATGCTTTTTGAAGGAAAGGTCGGATTTGGAGAATACATGTTTTTTTCAGATTCCCCAACCTCTGAGGAACCTGACTTTATGTATTCTTTTCAAATTTGAGATTAGATTCACATTTGGACTTTTTATACTGAATTGGCTGTTTGCCAACAAATGCGATATAGACCCAGGCCAGTAACTTTGAAGGAAAGGTCTGATTCGATAATACCTGATTGTTTTTCAGGTTCCCCAGTCTGTAGTGAACCTGAATTTTAAGCGTCTTTTTCGTATTTGAGGTCATTTACATATTGGTTATTTGCCAACAATTGAGATATTTGCCCAGGCCTAACATTTGAAGGAAAGGTCGGATCCAGACTGTTCGTGTTTTTTCCTATTTCCACACCGGTGAGGAACCTGAATTCATGTATACTTTTCAAATTTGAGGTTAGTTTCATATTTGGACATTTCTGATTGATTAGCTGTTTGCCAACAACTGCGATACATGACCAGGCGTAACTTTTGAAGGAAAGGTTGGATCCGGAAAAGACATGTTTTTTTCGGGTTCACCATCCTGTAGAAAATTTGAACAAATGCATATTTTCCGAATTTGAGGTCAGTGTCACATTTGGACTTTTCAGAATTAGCTGTTTGCCAACAAATGAGATATAGACCCAGGCCTAACTTTTCAAGGAAAAGTCCGATTTGGATTATACGTGATTTTTCAGCTTCCCCATCCTGTAGGGAACCTGAATGTAAACGCACTTTTCAAATTTAAGATCAGTCTCCCATTTGGAATTCATGATTTATTGGCTCTTTGCCAAAAAAATTGCGATATATGCCCAAGCCTAACATTTGAAGGAAAGGTAGGATCCGGAAAATTCATGTTTTTTCTGCTTCACCAACCTGTAGGCTACCTTAATTTATTTGAAGTTTTCGAACGTCAGTTTCACATTTGGACTTTTGAGAATTAGCTATTTGCCAACAAATGCGATATAGACCCAGGCCTAACTTTTCAAGGAAGGTCATTTCGATTATATGTGATTTTTCAGGTTCCCCATGCTGGAGGGAACCTGAATGTCAGCACACTTTTCGAATTTAAGATCAGTTTCCCTACAATTTATTTGTAGTTTTCGAATTTGAGGTCAGTTTCACATTTGGACTTTTCATAATTTGCCAACAAATGCGATATATGCCTAGGCTTTTTGAAGGAAAGGTCGGATTTGGAGAATACATGTTTTTTTCAGATTCCCCAACCTCTGAGGAACCTGACTTTATGTATTCTTTTCAAATTTGAGATTAGTTTCACATTTGGACTTTTTATACTGAATTGGCTGTTTGCCAACAAATGCGATATAGACCCAGGCCTAACTTTTGAAGGAAAGGTCTGATTCGATAATACCTGATTTTTTTCAGGTTCCCCAGTCTGTAGGGAACCTGAATTTTAAGCGTCTTTTTCGTATTTGAGGTCAGTTACATATTGGTTATTTGCCAACAATTGAGATATTTGCCCAGGCCTAACATTTGAAGGAAAGGTCGGATCCAGACTGTTCATGTTTTTTCCTATTTCCACACCTGTGAGGAACCTGAATTCATGTATACTTTTCAAATTTGAGGTTAGTTTCATATTTGGACATTTCTGATTGATTAGCTGTTTGCCAACAACTGCGATACATGACCAGGCGTAACTTTTGAAGGAAAGGTTGGATCCGGAAAAGACATTTTTTTTTCGGGTTCACCATCCTGTAGAAAATTTGAACAAATGCATATTTTCCGAATTTGAGGTCAGTGTCACATTTGGACTTTTCAGAATTAGCTGTTTGCCAACAAATGAGATATAGACCCAGGCCTAACTTTTCAAGGAAAAGTCCGATTTGGATTATACGTGATTTTTCAGCTTCCCCATCCTGTAGGGAACCTGAATGTAAACGCACTTTTCAAATTTAAGATCAGTCTCCCATTTGGAATTCATGATTTATTGGCTCTTTGCCAAAAAAATTGCGATATATGCCCAAGCCTAACATTTGAAGGAAAGGTAGGATCCGGAAAATTCATGTTTTTTCTGCTTCACCAACCTGTAGGCTACCTTAATTTATTTGAAGTTTTCGAACGTCAGTTTCACATTTGGACTTTTGAGAATTAGCTATTTGCCAACAAATGCGATATAGACCCAGGCCTAACTTTTCAAGGGAAGGTCATTTCGATTATATGTGATTTTTCAGGTTCCCCATGCTGGAGGGAACCTGAATGTCAGCACACTTTTCGAATTTAAGATCAGTTTCCCTACAATTTTATTTGTAGTTTTCGAAATTTGAGCGTCAGTTTCACATTTGGACTTTCATAATGTGCAAAAAATGCGATATATGCTAGGATTTGTGAAGGCGAAGGTCGGGATTTGGAGAAACATGTTTTTTTTCAGATTCCCCCAACCTTCTGAGGAAATGACTTTATGTATTCTGTTTTCAATTTGAGATTAGTTTTCACATTTGGACTTTTTATACTGAATTGGCTGTGTGCCAACAAATGCGATATAGACCCAGGCCTAACTTTTGAAGGAACGGTCTGATTCGATAATACCTGATTTTTTTCAGGTTCCCCAGTCTGTAGGGAACCTGAATTTTAAGCGTCTTTTTCGTATTTGAGGTCAGTTACATATTGGTTATTTGCCAACAATTGAGATATTTGCCCAGGCCTAACATTTGAAGGACAGGTCGGATCCCAGAATGTTCATGGTTTTCGGTATTTCCACACCTGGAGGAACCTGAATTCATGTATACTTTTCAAATTTGAGGGTAGTTTCATATTTGGACATTTCTGATTGATTAGCTGTTTGCCAACAACTGCGATACATGACCAGGCGTAACTTTTGAAGGAAAGGTTGGATCCGGAAAAGACATGTTTTTTTCGGGTTCACCATCCTGTAGAAAATTTGAAAAAATGCATATTTTCCGAATTTGAGGTCAGTGTCACATTTGGACTTTTCAGAATTAGCTGTTTGCCAACAAATGAGATATAGACCAAGGCCCCTAACTTTCAAGGAAAAGTCCCGATTTGGATTATACGTGATTTTTCAGCTTCCCCATCCTGTAGGGAACCTCAATGTAAACGCACTTTTCAAATTTAAGATCAGTCTCCCATTTGGAATTCATGATTTATTGGCTCTTTGCCAAAAAAATTGCGATCTATGCCCAAGCCTAACATTTGAAGGAAAGGTAGGATCCGGAAAATTCATGTTTTTTCTGCTTCACCAACCTGTAGGCTACCTTAATTTATTTGAAGTTTTCGAACGTCAGTTTCACATTTGGACTTTTGAGAATTAGATATTTGCCAACAAATGCGATATAGACCCAGGCCTAACTTTTCAAGGGAAGGTCATTTCGATTATATGTGATTTTTCAGGTTCCCCATGCTGGAGGGAACCTGATTGTCAGCACACTTTTCGAATTTAAGATCAGTTTCCCTACAATTTATTTGTAGTTTTCGAATTTGAGGTCAGTTTCACATTTGGACTTTTCATAATTTGCCAACAAATGCGATATATGCCTAGGCTGTTTGAAGGAAAGGTCGGATTTGGAGAATACATGTTTTTTTCAGATTCCCCAACTTCGTGAGGAACCGGACTTTATGATTCTTTCAAATTTGAGATTAGTTTCCCATTTGACTTTTTATACCTGAAATGGCGGTTTGCCAACAAAATGCGATATAGACCCAGGGCCCTAACTTTTGAAGGAAAGGTCTGATTTCCGATAATACCTGATTTTTGTCAGCTGCCCCAGTTCTGAAGGGAACCTGAATTTTAAGCGTCCTTTTTGCGTATTTGAGTCAGTACATTATTGGTTATTTGCCCAACAATTGAGATATTTGCCCAGGCCTAACATTTGAAAGGAAAGGTCGGACCAGAATGTCATGTTTTTTTCGTATTTCCCCACCTGTGAGAACCGGAATCATGTATACTTTTCAAATTTGAGGTTAGTTTCATATTTGGACATTTCTGATTGATTAGCTGTTTTCCAACAACTGCGATACATGACCAGGCGTAACTGTTGAAGGAAAGGTTGGATCCGGAAAAGACATGTTTTTTTCGGGTTCACCATCCTGTAGAAAATTTGAACAAATGCATATTTTCCGAATTTGAGGTCAGTGTCACATTTTGACTTTTCAGAATTAGCTGTTTGCCAACAAATGAGATATAGACCCAGGCCTAACTTTTCAAGGAAAAGTCCGATTTGGATTATAAGTGATTTTTCAGCTTCCCCATCCTGTAGGGAACCTGAATGTAAACGCACTTTTCAAATTTAAGATCAGTCTCCCATTTGGGATTCATGATTTATTGGCTCTTTGCCAAAAAAATTGCGATATATGCCCAAGCCTAACATTTGAAGGAAAGGTAGGATCCGGAAAATTCATGTTTTTTCTGCTTCACCAACCTGTAGGCTACCTTAATTTATTTGAAGTTTTCGAACTTGAGGTCAGTTTCACATTTGGACTTTTGAGAATTAGCTATTTGCCACCAAATGCGATATAGACCCAGGCCTAACTTTTCAAGGAAAGGTCAGATTTCGATTATATGTGATTTTTCAGATTCCCCATCCTGGAGGGACCCTGAATGTCAGCAGACTTTTCGAATTTAAGATCAGTTTCCCTACAATTTATTTGTAGTTTTCGAATTTGAGGTCAGTTTACACATTTGGACTATTTCATAATTTGCCCAACAAATGCGCTATTCCTAGGCTTTTTGAAGGAAAGGTCGTATTTGAGAATACATGTTTTTTTTCAGATTCCCCCAACTCTGAGTAACCATGACTTTATGTATTCTTTTCAATTGAGATTAGTTTCACATTTGGACTTTTTATACTGAATTGGCTGTTTGCCAACAAATGCGATATAGACCCAGGCCTAATTTTTGAAGGAAATGTCTGATTCGATAATACCTGATTTTTTTCAGGTTCCCCAGTCTGTAGGGAACCTGAATTTTAAGCGTCTTTTTCGTATTTGAGGTCAGTTACATATTGGTTATTTGCCAACAATTGAGATATTTGCCCAGGACTAACATTTGAAGGAAAGGTCGGATCCAGACTGTTCGTGTTTTTTCCTATTTCCACACCTGTGAGGAACCTGAATTCATGTATACTTTTCAAATTTGAGGTTAGTTTCATATTTGGACATTTCTGATTGATTAGCTGTTTGCCAACAACTGCGATACATGACCAGGCGTAACTTTTGAAGGAAAGGTTGGATCCGGAAAAGACATGTTTTTTTCGGGTTCACCATCCTGTAGAAAATTTGAACAAATGCATATTTTCCGAATTTGAGGTCAGTGTCACATTTGGACTTTTCCAGAATTAGCTGTTTGCCTAACAAATGAGATATAGACCCGGCCTAACTTTCAAGAAAAGTCCCGATTTGAATTTATACTGATTTTTCAGCTTCCCCATCCTGTAGGGGAACCTGATGTAACGCACTTTTCAAATTTAAGATCAGTCTCACCTTTGGAATTCATGATTTATTGGCTCTTTGCCAAAAAAATTGCGATATATGCCCAAGCCTAACATTTGAAGGAAAGGTAGGCTCCGGAAAATTCATGTTTTTTCTGCTTCACCAACCTGTAGGCTACCTTAATTTATTTGAAGTTTTCGAACGTCAGTTTCACATTTGGACTTTTGAGAATTAGCTATTTGCCAACAACTGCGATATAGACCCAGGCCTAACTTTTCAAGGGAAGGTCATTTCGATTATATGTGATTTTTCAGGTTCCCCATGCTGGAGGGAACCTGAATGTCAGCACACTTTTCGAATTTAAGATCAGTTTCCCTACAATTTATTTGTAGTTTTCGAATGTGAGGTCAGTTTCACATTTGGACTTTTCATAATTTGCCAACAAATGCGATATATGCCTAGGCTTTTTGAAGGAAAGGTCGGATTTGGAGAATACATGTTTTGTTCAGATTCCCCAACCTCTGAGGAACCTGACTTTATGTATTCTTTTCAAATTTGAGATTAGTTTCACATTTGGACTTTTTATACTGAATTGGCTGTTTGCCAACAAATGCGATATAGACCCAGGCCTAACTTTTGAAGGAAAGGTCTGATTCGATAATACTTGATTTTTTTCAGGTTCCCCAGTCTGTAGGGAACCTGAATTTTAAGCGTCTTTTTCGTATTTGAGGTCAGTTACATATTGGTTATTTGCCAACAATTGAGATATTTGCCCAGGCCTAACATTTGAAGGAAAGGTCGGATCCAGACTGTTCGTGTTTTTTCCTATTTCCACACCTGTGAGGAACCTGAATTCATGTATACTTTTCAAATTTTAGGTTAGTTTCATATTTGGACATTTCTGATTGATTAGCTGTTTGCCAACAACTGCGATACATG